>NW_022196905.1:33127293-33154923 GCF_008632895.1 Mastomys coucha | reverse complement strand
GCTCATTTCCTTCACCAGTTTGATTGTGTTTTCCTGTAGTTCTTTAAGGGATTTTTGTGTTTCTTCTTTAATAGCTTCTAGCTCCTTACCTGTGTTCTCCTGTATTTCTTTGAGGGTGCTATTTATGTCTTTCTTAAGGTCCTGTATCATCATCATGATAAGAGATTTTATATCTGAATATTGCGTTTCCGATGTAATGGTGTGTCCAGGACTTGCTATGGTGGGAGAATTGGGTTCTGATGATGGCAAGTGACCTTGGTTTGTGTTGTTTATTTTCTTACGCTTGCCCCCCCGGCATCTGGTTAACTCTAGTGCTACCTGCCCTTGCTAAATCTGACTGGAACCTGTCCTTTCTGTGATCCTGGTTGTGTCAGATCTCCTCAGAATCAAGCTGACTCTGTGATCCCGTGATTCTGGGATCCTGGGATCCTGGGCTTGTTAAATCACCTGGGAGTGTGGCTTTCTCTGTGAGTTGTCCACAGTAGCATCTAGATACAGTAGCATTTAAATACCATCTAGACAACATCTGTGTTAAGTTGTCACATAAAATTAACCATTACATCACAGAACTGGGAAATGTTAAGTAGAAGAGGGGTATAACAAGAAGTCTCTCACTGTGGTCAGCTCATTATCAAGTACATTTTCCTCTCATGCTTCTCTGTGAATACCGTCAACTCTATTTTCATGGTACAGTCCACTAATAGAAAAGTATGAGACGGTAGGAAGTGGATGGTAGGGCTTCGTGAAATGACTTGAGAGAATATATAAGTATACTTGATGGGGATTTAAAGATGGCTCTGCAGGTAAGAGTGGGCTGGTATTTCAGAGGACTGAGTTCAGTTCCTAACATCCAGTCAGACAGCTCACATTTGTAACTCCAGCTCCAAAGGATCCAACATTTCTGGCCTCTATAACACCTGCACAAAGTTCACCTACCTACATAGACACACATATACACAAAATTTAAAATAAAATAAATATTTTTTAAAATAAATAAATATACTTAAATCCCAACAAATACACGGGTGGGGGGAGGGAATTGTAAAAGTAGGCTGTGCTGCTCTTCACTTTTTTGAACTGGACAATGCAAACATGTGGGCAGGTGAGGCACCTAGGCCTGGTAAATGACATCCCAAAGCCTGAAATTAGTATGGATGTTCAAGAGAACTTTCTGTGCTTAAGTGGAGCTGTGCATGCTTAGGTGGAGCTTGTACTTGGAAGAGTTTGCACATACCTCTGTTATGTACCTAGACACCCAATGGAAAGAACAAAGGAAGCATCCAGCACTTAGAGAAGTTTCTAGCAACTACTGTGGTGACTCTTTCAAGCAATCTGGAAGCATGGGCACTGGGTATCATAAGGATCACATTGGCATCCCATGTGCAAGAGCTGGAGGTTAGAGAGGCGGGCTATTCTGATGTCTGCTGGGCCCTGCTGAAAACCTGGTGGGACTTGAATTCACAGGTACAGAAGATATAGATGGCTATGAAATGGGCTATAGATGATCCTAACAGATGAGGCTTGCGAGCTGACGAGACCCCTGTGTTACCGAAGTGTAATGTCCACTCCTCAATCCCTGCAGTATAAGCACCATGTGGAGGAGATGGACTAAAATTCCCACAAGTGTCTCCACATCTTAGAACTTCCCCTCTCTGTGCAATCCCTTCCCTTCAGGAGTTAGCAGGGCAACTGGATACTCTCAATGCTTCACACACGAGGCTCAGCACAATACATGTGACTCCCCCACGTATGGGGGGGGCTGTTTCTACACACAACATGCAATCAGTTCAATTCTCCAGCAATCCCAGCTGTGCCTACAGCTGTGCCTTAGTTTTGTTTCTGGCCCGGCCACACGGAGGAAGTGTCCAACCTTGAAAGGTCGAACGTTCGGTTCAGTCCCAGAAAACTGCCTCATTTCATGAACCAAGCTTCTGGTTGTAACCAGCTATAAGTTGGGATTCCCATTATGTCTCCTCTGGGTTCAATTCACCTACCACAACAGCTCACAGAACTCAGGGAAGCACCTGACATACATGTGCCCATTCATAGCAAAGGATATTTTCAAGACTGCAAATATAGAATCAGATAAAGGTGTATGCTGAGTAGGATATAGAATAAATAGTCTCGTGAACAGCAGTTCCCACTTTGTGGCGTTGGGACATGTTACCCATTAGGCAACCTGGGTATGTCCTATTTACCAACCTGTACACTCTCTGATCTATATCATTAGTGTTTGTGGAAATTTCATTTCTTAGGCATAACGGACTGGGTGGTGGCCATTTTTAATCAGTTGAGTTTTCAGGCCCTTTTCTTTCTAGGTTGAGAAGTGGAGATATGACTTCCAATCCTTCAGTCATATGGTTGGTTCCCCTGGCAACCAGCCCCATGCCTTATTTGTTGGTCATCTAAACTAGAAATTTTTCCAAAACCACTTACCTCATTAACATAAAGCCTTGTGATAAAAAAAAAAAAAAACAAAGACACCACCTGAGAAGCATACCCTTCCCAGATGAGCTTTCAGCTGAGGGTCCAGCTCCAGCTCACACCCTGTACAGCCTCAAAGGGGACAGCCTGAGATACTGACTGCATTCTTTATGCTCTCAGCTTATGGTAATGCTCTTACGTGGTCACCAAGGACTAGTACAGTAAGCAACTCCTAAGAAGGAAACACAACTTAATGTGAGCTCACTAAAGCTCACGAATAGCAGTGGAAAAATCTTGACAGCAATGATATGCAGGCTGGCATGAGCAGGAGACAGTGCTGCACACCAGGATTTTGCAAAAAGAGTAAGCTTTATCGTGCAATCAATGATAAAGGAGCCAGGAGCCAAGAAGAAGCTCCCCCTTGGCATTCCCAGTGGTTTGGTGGCATGGAAGGGAGAAGGGAGAAGCTGTTTGATAATTGGGTGATAAGAACAAAGGGGATCTTAAGATGTCAAATAGTGTTAAACCCAACAGACATAGGTGGGTCTCTCTGAGTCCAAGGCCAGCCTTATTCTAGGACATCCAGCGCTACATAGAAAGACTTTGTCTCTAAAGAAAACATAAATAATAAAACCAAAAGTCACTGGCTCAATGAGCTAGCTTTTGTGCATCTCATCTTGAAAAGCTAGATTCCAGTTGTCTTTGAAAAGATTCTGAAAGCTTTCCTGAAAAGATAGCTTGGACACTTTAATTCAGAGAATTTCTTTCTGGGTGTTTGCAAGTCCTAGCCAATTTCAA
Source organism: Mastomys coucha (assembly GCF_008632895.1). Taxonomy (NCBI): domain Eukaryota; kingdom Metazoa; phylum Chordata; class Mammalia; order Rodentia; family Muridae; genus Mastomys; species Mastomys coucha. Next base: position 33,151,701 of record NW_022196905.1, on the reverse strand, counting down.
CAGTGAGAGACTTGACACATTGCCTAAAGGAAGGGAAAACCCTTGGAGAATTCTAAGAAAGGAAATCTCATGGACTTGAGAAAATCTCAAGGGAAAAGAAAGACAGTGGGGTAGAGTATTTGTTAGGTGGTAAAAGACCAGAGTAAGAAAACGGACAAGATGACTCAGCACACTGTAATGATCTGTAATAACAGTGAATGTAACAGCAGCTGAAGTTTGCCTACGTTTGACACTGGGCTGTACACAGGCTCCATCTTAGGGAGTCCTCACTTCATTAGCATAAACCACCGTGTGTGCAGTTGCCCAGCATGCAATGAGGGCAGTCCAGATGTGTCAGTGTTCAGTGCTGGGTGATTAAATGAGGCACTGTGTCCAGTTACCTAGAGTGCAATGAGGGCAGTCCGGGATGGGCAGTGTTCAGTCCCAGGTGAAGGGGGTATGCCCACTCTGTATGCAGTTCCTCTTTGTGCAGTGAGAGGAGCTACATTGCATGTGCTGTTATATTGAACAACTCCTGCCATGCAAATGATAGCATCTTACTAGTAATATGGGAACACTACTACTCTCTTCTCATCGTATACCTGTGAAGCATGAAAAGACTGACTTCTACCAAAAATGTTGTGTACCAAGGCTGTCTCATGCTCAAAGTCAACCCTTGACACGATAAAAACTTTAGCTACTCAAAGCTTGTTGAGTTATCATAAGAAATAGTGGTCTCATACCTCAAAAAGTGGTGAGAAAGAATTACTGAGTACATCATGACATGGAAAGATGTGTTCTGGTCAGATGAAGCTGTACAGAATTTTGCTGGAACATTTGAAACCATTCAGCAGACACTGGGAAGAAACCCAAAGTTAAGGACAAGGACATAAGCTTTAGCGTGGGTGTAACATTAGCTGACAAGGCCACCGTTCCTGCTGTAAAGGACACAATGGAATACAAAATTCAGTTTACCTGCAAAAATATTGAGCAATTAAGCTAGCTAACAATGATATAGTCCCTGCATCTGGAGAAAGCCCGATTCCCATGGGAAGACCTTCCAGGGCACAGCCCAAGGATGGAAAAGGCTAAAATATGGAAATAATTGTACAACTCAATTGTAGTCTAGGAAAATCCCATGTTGCCAAAAGATTTTTTCCTTTCTTTGATTTTCTTGGTCTCAAGTTAAAAGGTGCTTATGTTTAGTATCTTTTTATTTATAAAGTAATAAGGACACAAAGTTAAAAACAAAATAAAAAGAAATAAAGATAGAAACAACTCTTTAGCTAAATAAAAAGATCTGGGATGTGGCTTCATATCTGGATATCTGATATCCATACTTCATACCTGGTTGAACAGTCTATTATATGAAAGGGTAACTTCCACCTTAAAGGAACAATGCACTAAGAGCCAGCTTTAAGGAGTTTAAGGGAAAGGCCACCTGACAGAGAGGGTATGACAGCAGGAAGAGAGTAGGGTAGCTATCGACATTGTGCCCCTCACCCTGGGGGGAAACACAGAGTGGATAATGAATGGGAATAGCCCAAGTAACCTAAAGACTTGTCTGCCACACCCACTTTTTCCAGCTGGGTCCCAGGTGGGTCCCAGGTGGGTCCCAGGTGGGTCCCAGGAGAGTCCAGGTGGGTCCCAGGAGGGTCCAGGTGGGTCCCAGGTGGGTCCAGGTGGGTCCCAGGTGCCCTCTCACTCCTGCCAGGTAGACTCCAAATATTCAGACATGTGAGCCTATGGGGAAAATTATACATTCCAGCTACAATAAAGTCCTTAGTCTAATTACATCTTAAGATATCCTTTTATCCACTCACATACCCAGGCTACAAGAACACAAGCATTTTGGTGCCTGCCATACTACATGACATTGGCACATAGTGAGTCTACATCATAGAAGTGGCTTCTGCTAGGGTCATCCATCAGTAATGAGGAGGTATGGCTATAGCGAAAGGATGAAACATAAACATTGTCAGAGTTCTCCAGATGAACAGAACTGATAAATTATATATATTAATATATATTTAATATAATAATATATATTAATATATTAGCATATATATTAATATATATAATTTATCAGTTCTACATATATATATTTCTCATATATATATATATACATATATATATATATATGAGAAAGGGGGTTTATAAGAATGACTAACAGGCTGTGGTCCAGCTGGTCCAACAATGACTGTCTACCAATAAAATGTTTAAGAATTCAGTAGTTTTTTGGTCCATGAGGCTGGATGTCTCATCCAGTCTTCAGTGTATGCTGAATCCTGAAGAAGTAGGCTCCAATACCCGTGAAGAAATGATCTTGTTAGCAAGAGCAAGAACAAGCCAGCAAAGACAGGCAGAGATGGGGGAGGGGAGAGGGAGACAGAGAGAGAGACTGGGCCTAACATGGTCTTTTGAAACCTTAAAACCCACCCCACAGTGACACACTTTCTCTAACAAGACCATACCTACTCCCAAAAGGCTACACCTTTTAATCCTAATCCTTTCAAAGAGTTCCACTCCCTGGTGACCAAGCATTCAAATATGTGTGACTATGGGAGCATTTGTCTTGAAATCACCACAGATGGTAAAGCAGTATGAACTATAGCCCAATGCACAATGATGTAGGAGGAAGGTTCAAGGATAAAGAGGAAAGCAAAGGTAGCCTAAGCAGAAAGTGTTCAATGTGGAGTGGGGGAGGGTAGCCAGAGGGAAAGCTGAGCTGAGGACTATGGGAGCAATGCCTTTTCCTCAGAGTGAGAGGTCATTGCCACAAAATCCATTGCCTGTTTCCTCGCAAGGCTGTGGCACCTCCAGCTCTTCTGCGGGCATGTAGAGTCTTGTGTGTAACAACTTAGTTTCGGTTTCTTCCCTGGGGAACACTTAAAGAGTCGGTGACAAACTAATAGACCTACAACTTAAGAATGCAGACGTAATTTATTTCACTGCTTACGTGGCATATTCCGGGTAACCCCCATGGAGTTCAGATGGAGCCACATGACTGAGGCCTTTAACGGGACTATGCTTAACAGTAGCTTTAACAGTACATCTACTCTTAAGACTGTTGTAAGCTGCAGCAGCATCCTCAGTTACAGTGCCCTGCCTGTCCAAGGTCAGATGTCCACTGAATGCAAAACAAATACTTTTGAAATCCTGTAATAACATTTTCTGGGCTGTATGAACTTTATTTTTATAGCTGTTTTTTGTGGTGGTAGTGGTGGTGGTGGTTGATGGATATATCTAAAATCTGAGCCCTAAGGAGTTATTTAAGGCAAAGAAAGGCCTGGCAGGGAGGGAGCCTATTAATGACTCTCTGAAAGTATTTAAAAGAAAAAAAAAAAACTTTAACTACTTGCCATGCAAATCAGGAAATTATTTGTTTTCCAGGATTGTTACTATCTGCCTTGGATAACTCTCTTCAGTAAAACTCCTCCTCCCCTCTCCTCCCTCTCCCTCTCCCTCTCCCTCTCCCTCTCCCTCTCCCTCTCCCTCTCCCTCTCCCTCTCCCTCTCCCTCTCCGTCTTCTTCTGTGTCTCCTAACCCTTTCCTTCCAGTATCTCTCAGTTTTTAGCCTAGGCTGTCCCGATCAGTGTCAGTCACTTGCCCTGGCATCCTCCACAGCTCACTGACACTTGGGCACCAATTACGTGCCTACAATCAAATCTCCACTCTCAGTTTGCTGTTTCCTGACCTTTGTGCAAAGCTAAGAAGGAATCTGCCCACTGAAAACCTCTAAAAACCACTGAAAACTGTGTTGGGAGTACTGTGAAGTATCAGAATTGATGCTCATGACCCAGAGGAGGGATGAAACAGGACAGCCTGCTCAGTGCAAGAACCAATCAGAGACCCCTAGAAACAGAGACACAGAAGGCCCTATACAGCAAAAACAATTCATGATTGCATATGAACACTGGCATATGGTTTATCTGTTTGTTATCTGTGAACATATTAGTTATCATTCAAGCATTTCTGAGAGCAGGTGGGGGCAACTCAGCCTGTGCTCCAGGAGAAATACCCAGCATAGGATCTACTCAGAGAGAAAGTAAGTACCCCTGGCACATGCTCTGCTAAGGTTGTTTAGTCAGTTAGAGCCTGCTCTCCAACTATACTAGAAGCTTCATACACATGCTCCTGCTGTCTTCTTTGGCTATTGTCTTGGATAGACAGAATCCAATAGCTATTTGCTATGTGAATGAATGAATGAATGAAATTAAAAACAAACTACTGGCAAAGTAGAAGTGTCAAGGAACTCAGAAAGGGATCAATAATTGGAGGAACTCACAGGGAAGATGTATTGGAGGAATGGTGTTCCCAGATATGGAGGACATACAGAATGATCTGATCTAGACTCTGGAAGGATGAGAAGGGACGGCTCAGAGGCCACAGCGTCTGACCTAGCAGAGAGGACAGCTGGAGAACGCTGTGATCATGATGGCTTTAAAGACTCTGGGCCAGGAATCTTGACTATTGTGGTTGAATGTTTGGATTTTATCCTGCAGGAACAGTGATCTAGGGAGGAATTTTAAGGTATGAGGGGTGTTAGATGGTGTTTTGAGACATAGAAAGATAATTCTTGCAGTGATTCTGAAGATGGGTTGGAACCCAGGAGGCCAGGAAAGAAAATGACAGGGCAGACGCTCGAGGCCAAGCTGGAGATATAAAAAGCAGAACTAAGACTGAGGCTGACTTACAGGAGTGAAGAGGAAGGTCTGGAGTTGAAAGGTCATTTAGGAGCTGAGTGTTCGGATCCGGAAACAAGTCAGGAGGATGGCAGTGAGTGGAGTGGATGGGGGGCACACCCACACTCATTGCCCAGAATGCTCACTTAGAAGTTAAGCCAGGCACAGTGGAGCCTCCCAAGGATGAAGGCCTGGGTCTGTTGAAATACGCTAAAAGAAAGATGTAGAAAACAGTTGGTCATCCCATGTTCAGAATTTGGAGGAAACTTCAATGTGTAAATTAGATTTATGAATCAGTTTTACTCAGAAGGAAAAAGAATAACAAAATAAAAAGCTACAAGGGATAATAAATCACCCAATCATTTTTAATTAAAGGGAAAAAAATGGAACATGTAATGGAAATCATGAACTAGCACTGTCAGCTTCTAAAGGGTCAAGTTCCACAGTGACACTCCCTGCTCGGTGTACTTATCACATTGTGTCCTGTGATCTGCACATGAAATTCTAGGTAGGAAGGGAACCTCAGGTGATCCTGAGGTTTGTCCTAGAAGCCCAAAGTCCTGTGTGCATTCCCACAAGTCCATGTGCACTGTAGGTCAGGCACAAACCCAGACCCAGAGAGACAAACTTTCAAGTCTCTGCAGTGGTTGAGATGGGAGCTCATTGGTTTTGTCAGACAGCTCCACATTAAAGCATAGGTGAGGGGATGAGAAAGTGGCTCAGTGGGTAAAGTGTTGGCTGTGTAAGAGTTTGGATCCCCAGAAGCTGTGTAAAAGTGTAGTTGTGTAAAAGAATAGTTGCACATTTATAACCCCAGCACTGGGAAGAGTAGAGATAAATGCCACTCAGTGGCTCATCAATAAAGCCAAAATGATGAGCACATTCCGTGAGAGATCCTGCCCCCAACACATGCATACATCCAAAACCCTTGGTGGGACTGGCAAGAGAACTTAGCGGGTGCAGGCTCTTGATGCCAAATATGACATTCCCAGAAGCTATGTGGGCAGGGGAGAAAATCAACTCCCTCAAGTTGTCCTCTGACCTCCAAGTACATCCTATGTGCGTGATATGTACACACACACACACACACACAGACAATTATGTCCACCTCTGGTTTCCACATATGTATGTATAGGCAAGCATGCAGAATACTCATGTAGACGACACACGCGAGCGCGCGCGCGCGCGCGCACACACACACACACACACACATACTCAGAGAAAGAGACAGACAGACAGGCAGACAGACAGACAGACAGACTAGTAAACAAGTAAATTGAAGTGTAAAATAAAAACTCGGCTAGGAGCCATGAAGGAGGCAGCCTGAGAGGTCAGGATATGGACAGGATGCTTTTGGCAGAAGCAAAAAGTGGGATTGACATGGAGGCAAAAGCAGAAGAGACAAGGCATGTCACAGAAAGGGCTTCGTGTGGCAGGGAGTAGAGGATTTCAAGAAGGTTAACCCATGTTGGGAGAGCATGAGGGTTGTGAGGCTAGATCAGCTAACTAACTAGTTGTCAAGGAGCAATTGTGCAGGAAAGAATCCCCGGGAAGCATTTGATAAAGCCCAGACAATGTCTGCAAAGAAATGAGAGTATGCCGAACCGGACTAATTAGATGAGCTAAGATGCATAACAATGATGGCTCATGATAGTAAATGTATTTAATGAATTTTAACAAATTAACTCAATTTAAAATCATTTAATCTCATTGTGGAAAATGCCTTAGCAGAGTGTGCCTAAATATGACTTGGATCGGAGCTGTGCTTGCTAAATAGTCTGCCTTTCTACGTGGGATGACATTTGCTAGACTTCTCTCAAATTCAGCTGACGCAGGAAAGCAGTTAGACTTGTGCCTGGCTCAAGTCACTGTCCTCACAGTAGCTTACCGGCCTCCTGTCAACAGCACAGCAGTCTGTGCTCTTCCCTTCATAAAGGAGGCAGAGAGACTCACCGAGCTTAAAGACGACTGAGTGAGGCACAGAACGGGGAGAGACAGCCTCGCCTTCACCTTGACCCAGGCATTTCCTCCATCTTAGCCCTGCCCAGTAAAGCAGTGTTCCAAAACACAATTGCAAGTAATTAAGTTTCTTTAAACATATTTTTAGCCCCGGTGGAGATGCAAAGAGAACGTCAGAAAGATGTGCGAGGCGTTAATTACTCAAATCCGACTGGGGGGCTGTTTCTATGAATGAATGCACTTCATTAATTTTTTTCCTCCAGCTCCTTGCTGTTTCCCAGCTATAATCTATTTTCTCTCATCCCAGGGGCAATAAAAGGACAACGAAAGAAGGATTCGGTGATCTGAGATTCCAGAACGTCTCTCTGCTGAAAAATAGGTCAGGATGTTTATTTATTTATTATCAGAGGAGTGAAAGTCTTAATTCTGTGACAGGTAAAGCTGGCCATCACACACAGAGGTACACACACACACACACACACACACACACACACACACACACTCATTCAATATACATAACACAAAAAAACTCATACATACATAAGCTCACACACAGATACTCACATATACACAGATTTATACACACAGAGAGACTCACATAGACACACACACATACACACAGAGACTCACATACATATGCACACACACTCATGCACACAGTCACACAGAGAGACACACAGAGACTCGCATACACATACACACAGACTCACTCACACATAGATCCATACACACAGACACACAGAGACTCACATACACAGAGACTTATACCCACAGAGAGACTCACACAGATTCATACGCACAGACACACAGAGACTCACATACACATACACACAGACTCGTGCACTCAAAAACAATGTTAACCTCATTGGATTACTTTACAAAGTTGAAGAAAGGACTTGAGGTGGGATGGCTAGCCAGCTAGAATGTAGATACATGCCTTGCCTGAGGGGCCCTGAACTCCATAGCTTTGCTGGCCAGGGCTTCTTCCACAGTCCACCCAAGTCTCTAGACAGCCCAAGAGACAAACTTTAGGGATCACCTATCCCTCTCCTCTGAGTACCTGGAACCATGATGTGCCCCTCTATCCTTGAATGGCTGGGATAATGGGTTGTGGATGCTAACGCTCAAACTTAGTGCTCAGAACATATCATTCATCCGGGTCCTCTAGGGTTAGCCTCTCTTCCCAGCAGTACCCAAAGGTCTTTGTGTGCTGGCACCTTTCTTCTAGTTTAAGTCAATCCATATATTCTCCAGGTCCTACTATGTGCCACTCTGCCTCAGTTCTGCCATCCTAAGGTACACTGGAGTAAGTCAACTCCCTCTTCGGAGTGGGGTGAATGCCCTCAAGACAGAACAGACAAGTTATTTTTCACAAACATTTTAAGAAAAGGGAAATTTGTAGCTGTGCTCAGACTTCTTTAATGTTTACATTACACACATTTGAATAATGCATTTTAAGTCTGTTTTTCTTATTTCTTGACAAAAGCAAGAGATGGGAAATGGAAGGGTTAGAAACCTTCCTTCCAAGAGAGAGAGGGTTGAAGCAATTACATACATCAAAGTAATATTTACAGTTACATTTTAGGGGGGAAAGACAGAGAGGAGAGTGGTTTTTTTTCCCCAGAAGCAAATTATTTCAGGATGTGTCATAGCATGCTCAAGATATATTAAAAAGAGCAACTGATGGTGCTTCTGCAACCTGTTCCAGGCCATTTATAAACCAATTTTTTTAAATTCCCATATTCACACAAATCTCTCTACCACTGCATATTTTATAATGAAAGCATTATATGAATATAAATTAGTTTTTGAGATATATAAATCAAATTAAAATGTCTGAAAACGACATATTTCAGTCCACTCTCTTACTTTAGTATCTGTTAAACCAGAGTGTTCATTTCCCATATAAAAATGATGATCATTGGCATTGAGCAACAGAGGAGGGAGGATGGTGATGATGGGCAGTGTCACCAGGCACACTGCATCCCCTGGGCCTAAGCCAAAACTTTAGCCAACCTGCTGACTGATGGTATGGCTTCCAGGAGCTATCTCCAGCTGTGAACTTCAGTAATGTTATTTGGAAAAAGTTGATTCTCCTCTATAGCTGAATCCCTTGCAGTCCAGACAGTGTGATATTTGGAGAGTGAATCAATGGTCTCTGTAGTGCCCGGACAATAGTAGATTCTCAATAAATAATAGTCTGTGCATACTCAATATGCACTAGGTTGCAACTTAAGAGTTTATTAAGTAGCTCTGAACCCTGCCAATCAGACTGTCAGTCTCCCATTTAAAGGTGAAAAGACTAAATATTCTCTCTGAGGTTGCCCAGCTAGTTGTGGCAATGATTGTGATAAACCGCAGAGCCACCATTGTCACTAAGATAGAAAACAGCCCTGTGCTCATATCTTGCTGCCTTCACATTGTTAAGCATGGGTATTAAGTCTCCATCCTCCTCCAAATTCAAACGTCCGCTGAATTCTTAGTAAAGCGCATTGCTAAGCTTGGTGCTGGGGCACACATGGGTCATTTGGCCCAGGCTGTGCAGACCATTCCCACATCCATAACCTACACACAACACTGAGATAAGAGAGTCTTGCAGCCTTTCAAGGTATTTGCCTGGCTACATTGACAACAACCATTTCTCTTGTGTGCAATTTCCCATGAACATAGAGACTGAAACACACTAGTGAGTGCTTTCCAACAGAGGCCACACTCAATCAGTACCTGGCACTGGCATGTACCAGACACCATAAAAGAAGTATGTAAATTCAACACTCACAAGTTTGATCCTTAGACTAATTCCAATCAGATATCTGTATTCCTATTTATAACTATAGAAATTAGTCTAAGGATGTGGCCCGTTGTGGTCATCATCACAGAAATAGTAAGTAGAAACAGCTAGATTTGAATTCAGAATTGAACTTCAAAGCCATTATCACTATTGGACTCTAATGATCAGCACACAACTGATCTTCGCTGTGACTCCCCATTTAGGGACTCAACCAGCCGTAGGTCAGAAACATTCTGCACTGCACATGTGCAGTGTTTTCTCTTCCTTATTCTCTAAGTCCTGCTGCCTACCAGGTGTTCACACAATGCCTATATTGTATTAGTTATAGTGAGTAATCTAGATAGATTTAAAGTCTAGATGGAGTAAAGCATATGGTTAGATAGACACAAATATTAAAGTATTTATTAAAAAGAGACTCGACACCCATGGATTCTGGAATCCATGAGGATGAGGAACCAATGCCCTGAAGGCACCAATGACAAGTGTGCTTGGTTTTCTGTTCCCAAGCATCACTAGTCTATTCCTGTTGCACAATCCCATCAAGGAGGAGCATAGGCATTGCATCCCTGGTTATCACATCATATCTAGGAGAAGGGTGATGTCTCTTGCAGTGGTTCCCTAGAGGCTGGGCCTGGCACCAACAATCTTAGCAGGCACTGGACCTCAGAAAGGTAGCTTCTCAGACTCTGAGATCCTGTGAGAAGTGCAAGCATTGAAAGACAGTCCCCCGTGTTTACATCAGCCCTCCTGTGACGCAAATGCCCACTCAGATTTAAGAACCTCAGTTTTACTGCTCAACCTTAAAGGTCAAATGAGAGACTTCTGGTCTCATCCTTGTGCTTCCATTCTGGCTGAGTGGCATCAAAGGAATGAAAGGAAAAAGATGTCATGAAGGACCATGGTATCAGTGTCTCTCCTACTACAATCATTTCTGCCCCTTACAAGGACCTCCTTAAGAAATGAACAAAACACAGCACTAGCCAAGAAGATGCTTCATCTGTGCTGGGGTGGGCGGGTTGGGGATGCAAAAACAGGAAGATATCACTCTTGTAAGGCAGTAAGTCCTGTACATGGCAGAAGAGAAGCTGGCCCTGTAGGGACCCAGGGATATAGGATCTTGTGATCAACTAAAGGTCTAGCCAAATCCAGACTCCAGCAAGTAGCAGACCCAACCCTCTGATCCCTGTCTTTGCTTTCCACAAAGCAATTTCCCTTTCCTGCTCCAAACCTGTTCTCCAGGGAACAAGTGGCAGATGGCTGTGACATCTCAACACCCTGAAAGGGCAGTCCTCACCATTAGGAGTCAAGGACACCCACTGCTGTGCCCCTGAGACATGTAAGAGCAGGAGCTGGCTAGAATTGTTGCCTGGCTGCTCTTCCAGACTCAGGTTTTGTCTTGCCAAACACAGCTGCTCTGGGATTTCATAGCACTGACAAGGGTCATTTACTGTATCCACTCCATTGTACAGAAGATAAGGTAAGCTTCCAAGTGACCCAGCACACTCTCTGAGGATGGGAGCATCCACTGGGGTGTCTGTCATCTTTTATCTGAGCCACACAACAAGCTCTTAGTAGTAGTTTGCAGAATAAGCATCTGATGAATGGGGCCAAGGAAATGTAAGGATAAAGCCGAGTCATGACAGCATTGTAGTGCTGAAAACCCAGGTTATTGGGCACATCACTGTACCCAGATCCCTTTTCAGTGTCAAATGTATACTGAATACATTTAACTGGATGGCAGAGAAAACTCTAACCTGGGGATTGGGAATGGAAGGCAGAGAACAAGCAGGGAAGATCAGAGAGAGGTGAAGAGGATTTCCAATTCTTCAGTCCACTGAAACAATATCCCAGCTAAAATGGGACAAGCCACCCTGCTGTCTGACTTGCCTGCTGTAGCACCCATCCAGGTGACCAGCTCCATCTTCAGTTTTGAGCCTTTGTCAGAAGCATCCCTTGCTTATGTGAAGGGGACTGTAACTTTCAAGAACATGCTGCCTGTCCTCAGAAGTTCATCAATATAAGTAGCATGCAAATAATTGCATGTAGCTTTCTAATTTGGCTGAGATATATCACTAGAGCAAGAAGCTGCACAAGAGCTGGAGGAGGGGTAGTACAGATGGTTCCTGGGTAGGGGAAAGCTCAGGGAGGTATGTATGGGTGGTACCATATATGGGGACTTCTCAAGCCACTTGCCCCAAACAGACTTCACAGAAATGAACCAGACGAAAGCATTCTAGACTTCAACAGTGTAGAGTATATGTGTACCAAAATAGCCACTGATATGTACAGTTGTTACATCCAAAAGAGGAAGATTCTAGAAAGTCACAGGGAAGTTCTTAAGAAACAGCGGGCCCATTTGTTGAGTTGACTTATCAAATAGTAGGCTGACATAATTTCACTTTGAGTAAGTTTCATTAGTTTCCAAGTACTATGGGATGGAAGACCGTCCCCAGTCTCCACTCTTGTGAAAATGTAGACCTTCCCCACTCCAAGGGAATTCAGGGAATTTGCGTAGATGTGTAAAGATGACTACTACTATGTTTGGATACTCTGTTGGCCTTATGATAGTACATGGCCTGCATTTCCAAGCCTACATGCTCATGGGATGCCTCAGATCCATGCTTCCTTGAGCACACACCCATGGCATGCCATTCCCTCACCCATCTACTCAGTACTGCTCATTCACCAATATGCCTGTGCTTGTGGACCAAGCTCCAGGCACCATATGATGTACCCATCTCCTTTTAGGGACCACTACAGTTAGTTTGAGAATTCAAGATGGGCTCTGTTCCAGTTGTATGGTTGAATTCAATCAAACAAGGGTAATGTATACATTCAAGAAATACAGGAGATTTTTGTGGTCCCTTGGGAAATAAGAAAGGTACTTGCATCCATCCATTATCCTCTTCCCCCATCCCCCAAGACCATTAGAAATCCCAGTTGACCCCTTTCCAACCACTCTGTGTGTTCCTAGATTATCTTACTGAGATACAGTTTTGCACATCTTTGCCATACTGTACCTCCAGTCACACCAGCCTGCTAACTGAGCCCTCCAGGTTCTCCACCCTCTGAGTATTCTGTGTGTATCCAAACCTTAGGCCCACAGTTCTCCAGTGAGAATTTCCTCCTCTGAACCCTTGTCACCATTCTGGGTGTGGAGCATAGTTCCTTTGACTCCTGAGGGAATCAATCATCATCACCCACCTGCAAAATGAAAGGAGTTGCTAACATCTCTAATTCACCATTTGACACAGTGTTCTGTAAGAGTCCGAGGGTGGAGACAAGGACACTGTTCCTCAGGACAGTCTGTGCGAGTTCATTTTTTGCAGCATACTCAGTTCCCAATGCAGACATTCAAATTAAGAGGGGGGAAAGGATTGAACTCAGAAATTGTGTTCTCTTTCACTTCTCTTTATATTTAAAATGAGTTTAGTAGCTTCTAACCACATCAGCTGCCTTTCAAAAGCTACTGAATTTTATTCTGGAGTAACCTTCCAATTTTGTGAATAGCGGTTAAATAAGATGTAGACTTAAAACCAGTAGCTCTTGGAAGCTCGGGTGATGAAAAAGGCTGATGATGTAAGATCACATGAATCACTTCCCTCAGGGTTTGCTACCAAATTCCGGGGGGCAATGAGTTATCAGTCTCTGTTCCAGGAGTTCAACCCTGGAGACATGGCTCAGTCCCATCTCTATGGGACCCAGATAACACACCCTGTTCCCGTGGGTAGGAAGGACACAGGAACACGCTGTCTGCATCCTCACAACCAGTGTGCCAGGCAACAGGGGAGGTGGGGGAGGGGAGTGTTTGTTTTAGTATTCTTTAAAAATTAAAGCTCATTAAATGCATTCAATTATTTAAAAGAATTAAAAATTAAAAATAATTCCAGATTTAAAATTGATTTGTAATAAGTTTTCATATCAGAAAACCACAGACATGGGAGGACAAATCTTGATCATCCTGTAGTTTGTGAAGTTGCCTGCCACTGTGATGATACCTGCCACACACACAGGAAGTGCAGAGGAAGGGAAAACCTGCTTTCTTCAGGCCCAGATGTGGAGGGTAGCCTGTAGCCGGAGAATGAGAGCAGAGGACGCTGCCAGTCTTGTGCTCTTTCCAGCTGTGGTCTATTTGCACATGGCTATGTATTGATGCTGTTGACAAAAGGAAGCCAGAATACATCTTGTGATTCCCTGGCAAGGGGCAACTTGCTAACACACTGCCCTCACCGGAGCCCAGGCAGAGCATATCAAATCCCCATGAAGTCAGCTAGCAGCGTCTTTTCATTCGTCACCATGGGCTGTCAGGCTGCGAAGAGCATTAACACCGGAGACTATCCAGAGAGCTCAGCAGCTGCTAGTGTCAGGATGATGTCCACACTCCATCTAGACAGACCCACATGGCCCAGCCCAGCCTCCTTCTTCTTCCATCTCAGGCAACAGTGCCAGCCTCCCCACCCCCAACCCATTTTCCAGCTCTCTGGATCATAGCAGCAGGCTCAGCTGGAATAACAGCCCCCTTCCCTGTTTTGCTGAGACTTCCTCTGCTAGTTGAGTTGAATGCTTTCATTGACACACGGAGAGTCCCTAGGGTGCAGAATCCCCTGAGGACATGATATATGAATACCCAACTATCTTGTGGAGCCCCACCCAGAGTGAAGCAGATCAGCCACTTTCAGACAGCCTTGGCAATGGGGAGGAAGCTTCCAGATGCACAGCCCTCTGCAAGCTGTGTTGCTGCTCTAGGCTTGTGAATAACAAGGAACTCAGGGTGGAAATCTGACTCTGGCAATAGTTTGTTGTGCCACTCTAGGCGTGTTAAGTTTTAGTTACATCTGCTGAATGGAAGACAGAATCTCATTGGCTAAAACCTACGGCAGAAACCTGTATCTACTGCCTCCAAACATATTCTCCCTCTCTGTGTATTACTATTACTTCGTATGACATAAAAATCCATAACATGAGATCAGCTCTCAAACATAAGGGCTGTGCACACAGCTCTGTTAATTATGAGCATGCTGCAGATACTAAACCACCCCTAAGACCTATTTTCTTATAAAAACCAAAACACTGTACCCTCAAATGCCCTATCCTCCTCCCACCCCTGGCAGCCACCCTTCCATTCTGTGTGGTCAGAACAACAACGCTGGATAGTCCTTGTCTCTTCACAGCACCTGGGCAGTAACACCTATGGCTTCCTGGAAGTCAAAAGTAAAAGTAGGTACTGGGCTATTACATATCTGCAATTCCAGCACTTGGGAGGCTGAAACAGGAGAATTGTGAAGAGTTCAAAGCAAGGTCAGATGGGCCATAGAGAGACCTTGTCTCAAAAAAAAAAAAATCTATTAAATGATCAATCCATAAATCTAAACTAAAAAAATTGCATTTGTGGGAAAAAAAATATTTGAGAAGATAAGTGTAAATATGTTAACCTCCGCTCAAAAGATTGGGGCCAGCTCAGGGCCCAGACACACAGACATTCAGACCGATGCTCAATTTTTTTTTTTTTTGTCATCTTTTGTTCCACTGTTGTGCCAAAAGGCCTTATCCCAGAGTCCTGGGAGAGAAAAACACACTACCTTGGCTCAGGCCTCAGCTTTCCTGCTTAGTGTTCCATTCTACAATCCTGGGAAGGCCAAAGTCAAAAGGCAGAGGTTGCCAAAGTGAAAGTCTTCCCTGGGACCTGCAGAAGACTTCACCTTGGGCACAGAAGTGCTTACCTGCATCTGGCCCACTTTAGAATCCCAGCCTGGAGTCAGTTCCTTGGATATTTGCTCCATTCGTAGTGAACTCACGGGCCGCAGTCACAGAAACTCCTTCTATTGCACATGTCATAAGTTACATATGCCTTGTGAGGCCTAATGAAAGGCCAAGATCTCCAGTGGGGTTGGGGGTTGGGGGAAGAGGCCATGTATCTAGGGGTGGACAAGAGTGTTCACAGGCCACACATACAGAGTTTTCATCTCACTAGGAAATTTACTGTTAGTTTCTGCTGGAGCTCAGCAAACGTGAAAGGGCACCAACTGCTAACCACAGGGCTCTGGGCTGCAGATGCATGGTGGCTCCCCAGTGAGACTCAGCACATCCCACAGGTTTGGGTCCGGAGACAGCCAGGCTGGAGTAGCAGCAGAACTCAAAGCAATTTCCTTGCCTCAGCGGCTGCCTGGATTGGGCTATTTGCGCATCCCTGTGCCCTGTTTCTTGTTTGGAAGGACATCGGCTCCCCAAGGTCATTTGGAAGATGAAGTTAGGAAAGGGGCAGCGTCAGAAGAGGCAGTGTCTGGACTCCAGAGCTCTGGTCTCCTGGTTACTAACGCTTCATTGCTTAACTATTGTGTGCCCAACATCCCAGCCACAGATAGACCTCATAAATATTTACACGCAACGTGTGTTGCGATGCTCAATTAATTGCAGCTGTGACGCACTTAGAGAGCCTCGGAGGAAAGGTGTGCAGAGAGGGCCAGCGGTTGTTAAAGGCGCAAACAAGTCAGCTCATGGAAGCAGCAGCCCTTGGAGCTTTCCATTACCCTGGGGCTTTTCAGACAGAGCCCAAATCTAGGGAAAAGTTACACCCAAGGGAACGCCGTCCGAGGGTGACGTTTGTGGCTATGCCAAGAACTTGTCATCAGAAAATGAACAAAGATATGCCCAAGTGACTTACCAAAGAGGAGAGGCATGTAATTATTCAAATGTGGTAGCCATCTCAGAAATGAAATTGGAGTCCCTGGAGTCAACCAGGGACTGAGAAAGCCCACACTCTGGTGCTTTCCTTGCACTGGATTATTGTCTGTCCCATGCAGATACTCAGAGATGAGACGGAAATGCAAGAATGGATGGGTTTTGCAATCTTGATTACAATACTCACAATTAGCAAGAGCCTAAACCCTCTCCAAAAGTGCAACATGGCCAACAAATGTGTTTTTCAATAATACTGCATAATAAATATAATGTCCCAAAGGCATCCTTCACACTCATATGACACCTAAACACCTATGTGTCCTAATGTGTGCACACAGCACGGATGCAATCCTGATGACTTGAGTTCCATGCCCCAAAACCCACCCAAAAGGCCTAGTGCTGTGACAAGCATCGGTAACCGAAGCCCTCCTAAGGGGAGATGAGAGGTGGAGACAAGGACATTGCTTGGCAGCTCATAGGACAGGCCACCCTAGAGCAGGAAACAGAGAGACGAGGTACCTTGTCTTGGTAGGGTGGAAGTAGATAACCAAGTCCAAAGAGTTGTCCTCTGATCCCTGCATATGTGTCATGGCACAGGAGCAAACACACGCACACACACACACACACACACACGCACACGCACACACACACACACACACACACACACGCACGCACACACACACACACACATGCACGCGCACACACACGCACGCACGCACACACGCACACACGCACACTCGCACACACATTATTCACACCTACGCAATAATAGATTGTTTTGATTTTAAATGTGCGCATGCATCCTCATTTCATACACATACACTTAGGAACATGATATTGATTTTTTTTTCTTGTATATTCTTCTATTTTCTATGTCATCTCTAACGAGGTGTTACCTCAAGCCCACAGGTATATAAACATGAAGGGCTTGCTCCATGTTTGTGTTACACAGACCGACCGGGGCTGGATGGATGATTGCTCAGAGGATAAAGTCCTCACCTTGCAAGGGTAGGGACCTGAGTTCCATCCCACAGAAATAAGTAAAGTAAGTAAATAAAGTGGTTTTAATAAACAGGAAGCAGTAGTACATGGCTGTACTCCAGCAAGTGGAGATAGGAATAAGGTGACCCCTGGGGCTCACTGGCCACAGACCAGCCTACTCAATGAGCTCCAGCCCAGTGACAGATCCTGTCTCCAAATGTCAAGGTAGACCAAAAAGCAAGATAAGCTGTCCTTTGACCTCCACATACATGCTCACACATGCATACACATCTATACACAAGTACAGCTATATATGCATGGACACTCATACATGCCCAGTTTTCACAGAATTAACTGTGACATGCATCCTGAAAGTGGGCATTCTTTTGGGGCCCATTGATGAATTCAGTAGCCAACCCTCATGTTTATTCTCTTTCCTGCCCTAGGTCATGGCCACGCCTCAGCAGTGCCAAAGGTGAGTCATGAGTTCTGTGTCCTCTAAGTGATGAGATGACAGGCTGGTCTATTGGGCTTTCCTGTCCATTCCTTTCTGAATTTCTTTTATTGATGTACATGTGAAGAAGCAGTGGCTGTCCCTCTCTGCCCAGTCCTGCTGTCTGGGCCTCTATGGAGAAGACGCAGACAGCTAGGGGATGTCCTTCACTAAGGTGACTGGTAGGTACTTGGACATTGACAACTGGAAGACTAGAATCCTTGACCTGGACGCACTGGTGGCAGGATTTTAATAGGGTGCATCCCAAAAAGGAAAGCCCAAAGAACAGCAATTCAAGGACAGAAGCTACAGGCTTCTTGTGGTCTAGCCTCAGACATCTGGAGCATCACTCCAATGTAGTTCTGGACTACAGGCAAACACATTAGCCTGGCTTTCAGAAAATGCACTCATCTCAGATGACTGTGTTTCCACTGATAAGAATGCCACCCTGTAACATGCGTCAACCTCTTGCAGTCTTTCCCTCAAGCTGCCCCAGAGCACAGCTGGTCTGTCAGGCCCACAAATCTGCAGATGTGTGGGGATCCCAGTGGTCACTCATTAGTTGTGCAGCCTTGGACAGAGGGCTACTTTCTGAGCCCAAGTCCCTGCCTCTGTGAAACCAGTGCAGATCTGAGCTGTTCACTAGTACCCAGTCAACTAAATTCTCTATTGCAGGTTTTTCCTCCCCACCCCCACCCCAAATATGGATGCAACAAAAAATGGGAAATCCCATAGAACTCCACTAGAAAACTGGGACTTGGTTGTGAGACTCAAAATGAGAGAGAAAATGAACACTGGGCTAGAAGAAATGTCCAGGGAGTGGACGAATCTCAGAAAGCTCTCTACCTGATGTGGAGAGGTGCCTTGCAGTATGCACCCTGCACCCAACACAGGCTGCAACAGAGTAGTACAAAAGCCAAGGTGCTGTCCCAAAGTGAAGTGTGAGGCTAACCAGTGGTCAATGCTCGGCACTCGCCTCCTTCCCTCCGTCTGCCCTGGTACATTCCCCTCCAGGTCTCAGTCCTCCAACTGTTCTAGAGTCTTTGGTCTCAACTATGCAATCCTCTCAACACCATTCACCCTCTCCCATCATCCACGGGAATCCTGGAGGAGAATAGAACATTCGTAGGGGTTTTGTCCAGAACATTCGTAGGGGCTTTGTCCAGAGCAATAAAGCTGTTTATTGGATACATGAGCTGGAAACTTGGAAGCCATGTCAGTGTAGCTAGCTATATGGAAACATAAAGAAAAGGAAGAAGATTTTTAAGAAGTCAACTGAGATTTTAAAAAAGAAAAGAAAAATGGCCTGCCCAGGCATAGGTGCTATCACAGACCATTCAACTGTCTGAAACACTCTAACAGACTTGAAATGACTAAGGACACACATGAAGGTTGACACTGGAGAATGGCCATCTCAAGACACCACACACTCTTAGGTTTATTTATGGTACTTGCGCTCTTCCCTATGTTTTTGTTTAAAAAAAAAAAATAGTAGGTCATCCATGAGAGTGAATGCCTTGCAGCCATCTAAACTGTGGGAAGCCCATTCATGCCCATGAAGTTGTTGACAGCTTGTTTGTGAAGAAGCGGGCAAGAATACAGTGTACACACAATGTGAACAGGGATACTGATGAACACGGTGAAGTGTATGTGTGTGTGTGTGAGAGTGTGTGTGTGTGTGTGTGTGTGTGTGTGTGTGTGTACCTCACAGGACGTTTACAATATGAAAAGATACATACTGCTGTGTGTGTTTATATCAATGTATCTGTGTGTCTCTGTAAGTAAGTATCTACGTGTGTGTGTCTGTCTGTCTGTCTGTCTGTCTGTGTCTGTCTGTGGTTGTCAATGTGGGTGTCTGTATGTATCCCTCTATTTGTATCTGTGTGTCTTGGTGTGAGGATGTCTGCACTCATTTATATCGGTTGTGTCAATGAAACATCAATTCTCTTTTTGCATGCCTGCATCTTATAATTTCTTCCACAGAAACATACACTTTTATATAGTAGAAACAATCTATCAAAAACTGAATGTTAACAAAGTCCTCCGTGGACAGACACATTGCGGGGTGTAAATGATGGGTCAATGTAGCTGCCCCTCAGAGGCATGCATGGTGCTACATTGTCCATCAAGATGAACTTGTGAGTTATCTCCTTCCAGTGCCTAAGGAATGAAATCGTGGACAAGTGACTGCCTTATTTAGAAAGAGTGTCCCTCTGCCCTAAGTCCCTATAGGCTTGGGGTTGAGGAAAGGTAAGGTGTTTGCTGATTCTATTAAAGATACAGGAAATTTCATTCTTCCAGAAACATTTGGGGTTTTTTCCTTCTAGTTTTCTAAGGTAATGAGTGTTAAAGGTTGATATCCTCCCTACTTTAAAAAGAAAAATTATTTTTAAGACCAATAGGCAAATCAGGTACAAAATATGTGGGCCTCTAGTGACCCCTGCTGGCTAATTCTATGCATTGCAGCAACTGAGCTAAATGAGCAGGAGGTTCTATTAACCCTACTCTCCCAATACTTCAGAACACTAGTGGACAGGAATGAATCAAGAAGACAGTTAAGCCAGGGCGAGGCTTCTCACATTCCTGGAAGTACAAAACACAGTTTGTTGAGTTGCCTTCAAAATTCAATGTACTTTGGAATCGCAGCAGAAGTACCCACAGTCGACAGCTCACCCTGTGGTTTCTACTTTGGCTGGCCTTTGCTGAAGCCAAGGAAGCATTATTTCTGACACATTAACTCCGGTGCAGGGAGTTGTAGAATGTACTTTAGAGAACCACTTGCTGAGATAAAGAAAGAAAAGAAGGCTCCAGGTATCTAGACTGCCTGCACCCAGTAGCTTCGTTGGTGGTCTAGATAGCCACAGTGTTAGTCCAGGACTCTGGCAGAGCTCCTAGGAGTGTAGGTGGGCTGCCTCTCCTTCCCACCTATTCACTTGTCTGTCTAAGCAGCGGGCCAGCTTTACCACTGGCCAGTATGTGATCTAATGAGACAGCCATAATAATAGAGAAATAAAGCATTCAAGTCTGACAGACCCAACCAAGCAATGTTCATTATAGACGAAGAGATGAAAACTTAGAGAAGGGGGGCACTTTCCAAGGGTCACCAGTGAGAACACTGCATCTGTGCTCTGGCTTCTGGTGAGTTTCCTCTCACTGTTTCAGACTTCTGAATTGCCAGTTCTTGGTTTCAAGACAAAGGACTGTAGATGAGCAAATAAAGCGCTCTGTCTCTCTCCCTCTCCCTCTCCCTCTCCCTCTCCCTTTCCCTCTCTCCTTCTCTCTCTCCCTCTCTGTCTCTCTATCTATCTATCTATCTCCCTCTCTCTCTCCCTGGGGTGTGCCAAGCATCTTATAACCTTGCATAGCTTTAACTATAGGACTGATTTCATTACATTCACATATAAATAAGATTAACTGGGCCCAAGAGAAATTAGATAGGCTAGCAAGAATACAGTAGAGAAGAGCTCAAACCCACCAAATGCACTTGGGGTTGTACAGCAAACAACTTTAACTTCAGTCTTTCAGCCCTTACAAGAGGGATCACCAGAAGTTAGTGGACACTAAATCCCTGAGCTTCACTGTCTAAGAGAAGCCAGCTTGAAGAATCTCTGTGAGAAAGGTCAGCAGGGCTATAAGCTTAGGCAGAGTGAGAAACTCCTGGCTACGGGGCTGAACTTGAAAAGACAAACATAGACACATTATTCGTGGGCACTAAGCCAAGGAATCACACTGTCTAGAAGCTGTGATCTTCTGCTCTGATAACATAGACTAAAACAGCTCAGTAGCCATGTGGGATACATATTGTTGAGCCATTCCACGGGGTAACATCAGTTAACCATGTTCGAAAGTGAGGGCATTTGCCTGAGCTCATGTGGTCAGAAAGTGACGGGTGAGGATTTGAACTTAGAACATCTCAAAAGCCCCCACTGAAATATGTTTGCCTTTCTTCCCACTTTGGTTAGGGACTCTACTATGTTACTGGCAAACCCCAAAGCTTACATCTCCAAGGAACTAAAATATTAAAGGCTGCAAGCCATATAAAAACTTCACAGAGGCTCAACCAGGAGAAATAGTTGTTATACATTTCTTTTCACTTACATAAGGCAAATCCAGAAGTAACCTGCCTAAGGCCTGTAGGTATCTCTGCTTTCTGAGAGTCCTGGTGATTCCAAACATTCCTCCAATCTTATTGTTCCCTCAGTTGTGTTGGCCTGAACCCTACGAGCCTACGATAAGGATGCCTGGGCACCCCACAGCTAGAGGAAGATAAGAAAGTAGGTCACAACTTAAGAAAGACTCCTGGCCCCTTGGGAGTTGTTTCGCTGCCTAAATTACATTGACTAGAACTTGAACTTGTGGCCAGCAACCCAGCAGACCTCAAGTGGCAAGTAGATCCAGGGAGATGCCTTTGCTCTGGCACACTCAGAGATTTACAGAGGCCATCTCTGAGCCCTTGGTTTTCAATACATATCTGGTTAAGTCTAACCAGTAGCCTATGGCTCTGGAGTCAACCCAAAACATTGTACCCTGTTCTCCTCTCCAATCACCTTACTCTCCCATAACAGAAATAAAAACAGAAGCCTTTTTTTTTTTTTTGATAAGGAATGTGTCTGAGACCGGCCAATATCCCTGCTTCCTGAGGGAAGAGACAGCTCTAAAGCTCCATAGGCCTCTCATTTTATTTATTGCATAAGCATATCCTGTCCAGGGACCCGCTCATGATATCCTCACCAGTAGCTATCTCCATGGCAACCAACCAAGATAACTGAGAAGATGGAGCAGTCTTGCAGCTCCACCAGGGTGGTCTACATGTGAACCGAGTCTGAGTCTCCATGTCCGACTTCAGGGTGGTCTACATGTGATCTGAGTCTGAGTCTCCATGTCCGACTTCAGGGTGGTCTACATGTGAACCGAGTCTGAGTCTCCATGTCCGACTTCAGGGTGGTCTACATGTGAACCGAGTCTGAGTCTCCATGTCCAACTTGAAGCACTGGTTGGCATTATGCAAAAGCAACAACTCCTCCATCACCGGTTGTCAAAGTTCAGGTGGAAAGAATGGCACAGTGGAAACTTGTACGAAAAGCAGACCCCCATTCCTCGGGTTTACAGAGGGCCCTGCCTTTGGTCCATCTCTGCCCCCTTCTTTACTTTCTTTTCTCATTGTTTAAACACCTGATATACACCATGTGCCATGGACAATGGAGCTTACCTTGAAAGGTGTTGGCCATGTGCCTTCATCCTCATTGCCTCTGCTTCTGGAAACAAGAGGTCAATCATGGAAGTCGTTGACCTCTGCAGACCCCTGGGCCTTACATCAAACAATTCTCCTTCACATCCCTCTTAAAAATAACTTACAACGGAATTTTCTTGGTTAAAGGATGTTTCCCTTGAGGGCCACACAGAAATCAGGTGTTTCCAGAAGCTGATCAGGACCTATAGGTGATGAGTAACCCCCCTCTTGGCACCCCTCACAACCGGGAGCCAACATGGAACATTACAAAACAACTTCCTTCCTCCGTCATTTTCTTCTGTAAGTCAGCTGGGTTAGCTTTTGGCCACTGTGACAAAGTACCTGAGACTATTAGTGTAAGAGGAGAAAGGTCTGTCTGGGCTCTTAGTTTCAGAGAGTTCAGAACTTGGTCAGTTGCCTCTGTTGCCCTAGACCTGTGGCAAGAAGGACCTTCATTATGGGAGCACATTGTGAATCAAAGCTACTTGCCTCATGTCAGCAGGGAAGCAAGGAGAGAAAGGATAGAGGGCTAGGTCTCAAACCCCTTCCAAGGGCATATGTCCAATGACTAGGCCCCACCTCAGAAAGATTTCATCAACTCACACACATACACACACACACACACACACACACACACACACACTCTAAACTACAGGATCAGTCAATGCTTGAGCTCCAAAGAAAATGAACCACTGTGGTGGAGATCTGGGGCCTGGCTAAAGGAAGAGCAAAGTCCAAGCCCATCTAGCAACAGAGGAGGCCATGGTCTGCGTACTTGAGATCCTCAAAGTCTTTCAACCTGTCACTGGCCCCCGTCCTAGGGTATTTCCACTGAGCCACATGCCATATATGGCATGACTCTTCTTGTGGTGTACATTTGCCATACACCATCAGCCTCTGTGACATGTGGGGTTGTAGGTGTTATCAAGGGACAGGTGTTGTGATCTGTAACTATAAAATGTATCCCCTGGCTTCACTTCTGGGTGTTATGGGGTAATATAGAAGGATGTATTAATTAATCAGGACTCACATCTATAACAAACAGACTACAAATGTCAGGGTGAGATAAAAACAAGGCAGCTTAGTTGTTCGTACCCCAACTTGATGTGAATGCACCTTTACCCAACGCCTTCCAAGATACCTCAGGACCTTGGGGCCTGCAATCCCTGTCTCTGCCACTATCCAAAGCATAGACTGTCATGTGCAGGATCCAGCAAGCCAAGGCCATTTATCTCACTCACCGTATCCCCAAAGATGCAACACATCCCATGCCCTGCCAGTGCCTAAACAGCTAGTAAGTGTGCCCTATGGGAGCACCCACTGAGAAGAGAAATGAGGCACGGCTAGTCTGCAGAGTCATCAGGGAAGAGGCCGTGAGGAATCAGAGTGGACCTCTGCTCTTTGACTTAACAGCTGAGGTTGGTGGCCAGAGGTGTCACCAGAGGAGATGATGTTCTAAGGGGGATCAGAAAGGCAAAGCTGGAGGGAAATATTCTAGACAGAGAGACAAGATGCACTGAGTTATTGATGCAGAAGAGCATGGAGGGCTAGAGTAACGGGAAAACAGTCTGCTGTGTGGAGTCCAGGGAGAAGAACAGGGTTGGGGTGCGGG
>NW_022196905.1:33110504-33127283 GCF_008632895.1 Mastomys coucha | reverse complement strand
GAGGCAGCCTTCAAAATAACTTTAAAGAAGCAATTGCTGACTGTCTCCACCACCATCAGGACAGGAGAGGGTTTATAGCAAAGGGAGTGGGCAGTGGAGTGAAAGGGAGTGGTCTCAGTATGAATACTACAACAACAACAACAAAAGACAGCCCATGCTCAGGGTCGGGGCAACGATGGAAAATCACTAAAAGAGTCCTAACAGGATTCTCACTGAAGGCAAGCCAGGGGAAAAAGATGTCCCCTGGGAGATGGTCAAAGACGTAGACCTCAATTAGATATTGCTAGTGATGAGACACAGAAGGGGAGTCTGGCTAGACAGACTTGGTAGGGTTCATGCTAAAATTAGACTACGAAGAGACAAACAGGGAAGCTGAGAATGCAGGGCCAGCCTGAAGCAGAGCTCTGAGGAATTGACCTGGACTTGGAATCAGGAGAGAATTGTACTGTTTGGGTTAGTCTGTTAGTTTGTTTTTTTGTTTTTGTTTTTTTGGTTTTATTGGTTTTTTGTTTTTTGTTTTTTGGGTTTTTTGTTTTGTTTGGTTTGGTTTGGTTTGGTTTTTTGGGGTTTTTTTTGTTTGTTTTTTTGTTTTTTGTTTTTTGTCAACTTGACACAAACTAGAGACATCAGGAAAGATGGAAACACAACAGAGAAAATGCTTCCATCTGACTGGCCTGTCGGGCAAACACCGTAGTGCATTTGCTTGATTAATGATTGATGTGTGAGAGGCCAGGCCACTACGGGCGATGCCACCCCTAGTTTGGAGGACTTGGTAGGTCTAAGATAGGTAGTTGAACATGGGCCTGGTGGCAAGCCAGTATCCCAGCACTCGCTGCTGCAATTCCTGCCTTGATTCCTGCTCGGACCTCCCTTCACATAATACAAGCTGCAAGATGAACTAAATCTTTTCCTCCCACAAGCAGTTTTTTGTCACTATTTATCACAGCAACACAGAGTAACTAATATATTTACCCAGGAAGAACTGGATAGGATGAAAAGGAGAGCAAGATGCAGGGCTCCAGGACTACTCAGGGAACCTAGACAGTCTGTCCAGTCTCAAGGGGACATAAATGGGTGTACATCTTTTCAAGATTTATTTATTTATTTAAATGTTTATTTTATGAATATGAGTACACTACCATTGCTGTCTTCAGACACACCAGAAGAAGGAATTGGATCCCATTACAGATGATTGTGAGCTACCATGTGGTTGCTGGAATTGAACTCAGGACCTCTGGAAGAACAATCAGTGCTCTTAACCGCTGAGCCATCTCTCCAGCCCATGAGTATACATCTTTACGACTATGCTCCAAATTATGTATTAAAACTCTTCCCCAGTGGAAGCACATTTAGAAAATCTGGAACATGGAGACGCTGCAGTCTTACCTAGATCAGACAGGTAGACTTCCTGTCTAGAACTCATCATCAGATGCTTGCCTATTTTCTGGAAGAGACCAAAAAAAAAAAAAAACGAGTACTAAATGACTTAGTGAGATTAATGAGGCCTGCATGGTCCAAGATGGAAGCTCCAGGAAGCAAGGACATCCGATAGCGATGGATACTTAGCACAGGAAGCTAAAGGTGTGGAAGTTACAGGTGAGTCAGACACAGGCAGGTACAGAGGAGACATGACATGCATTTGGGAGACCCAGGAACACTGGGTCTGTGCTCTGTGGGCACAGTAATAGGATGACCATGTACAAGGAGTCCTAGAGTTCCTAGCAGCCAAAAGAAAAGGGAACTGCGTGCATTCTTAGAAACGATGCTTGCCACTGGATCAAAATGGACTCGTTGCTAAGAAGCTTATAGCTTCTTAAACCCTAAAGGAAATGTCTCCCATGTGTGCTAATAAAAAGATGAGGTCTTAAAAATATTTTCTCCTTTACATTCCTCAACCAAGACTAATGCCTACAAAATTACCACACAGCTAAGGAACACTCAGTCTGCGAGGAACCAGATTCTCCACCCATATGAGCAGTTCTTGGGTGGTTTTGTATAATCTAGAAGGAAATTTTAGAACAGCGTACTGAGTGGGCTGCACGATCTAAGCCGTTTTCATAAATGAGTCCAAACTGGGGAGCTGAGAGAAACCTCAACTATATTGGTCTAACAAAAGCGCAGTGGCTCCATTTCTGGATGTTGGGGCATGCGCCTGGAGCTGGGGACAGATTCGTGAAGGGACAGGAGCTCTGCCCACAAAGGACAAAGTAGTTGTGGGCACTGGAGGAGGCAGGTGTACAGTCAGAGCTCTGTAGAGGAGCCATGCAGTGCTCTGGTGCTGCTGCAAGAGCCTCCTCGGCTGCCTGATCCTGACGGGTGGGTGCTGGGACTCCTCTTCCATCATTTCTCCTAGTTTTTCACCTGTTTGTTGATTTGTTTTCTAGTTTGGGCAGTGCAAAGAGGGCATGTTTGTGTTCATATGTGTGCTCATATTTGTGGAATCCAGAGGACATGTCAGAATGCATCCACCATTTTGCTTTGTTTTGCGTTGTGTTGTTTTGTTGGAACAGGGTCTCTTACTGGCCTGAAACTCACCAAGCAAAGGAGGCTGACTGTTCCAACATGTTCCAAAGATCTGCTTGTCTCAACCCCTACCCCGACATCTCCCATCTCCCATCCTCCACCCCCACCCCACCCCTGGGCACCGGAATTGCAAGCCAGCATCACCATGAAGACTTTTTGTTATACTGATTCTGGGGCTCCCAGTTAGGTCTTCAGGCCAGCGAGGCACACACTCTTCTGACTGAGCCATCTCCTCAGCCCTGTTTGCTGTTGTTTTCTCGTGATGCAGACTGACCCAGGGCCTAGGTGTGTGCTCAATAGCCCCAGCACTTTGTTTCACAAGCCATGATTTCGTTTCTTACAACAGGGTCATACTATGCAACCTTGAATTTGCGATCCTCCTGCCTCCACCTTCCCTTCAGAGAGCTGAGATTCCAGGGGTGTGCCACCACTCCAGGCATTTAAGTCTCTTTGCAAGAGAATGCTGATCTGCTGTGGGAAGAGAGAGTTACCTGTCCCCATCCATAGTCATCCTGAGTTGGAATTTGATTTCTGAACCCCTTTCCCATATTCTGTTCTACCTGATCAACAGCTAAAATATGAGATATGAGAAATGCACTGGGGTCACAAAAATGAACTGAAATGCACACAGGATTCCTAGAGGGAATGGGGGTCCAGGTCCAGCTTTTGACGCTGTGAGCTGGCACTGGGTTTGCAGTGACGTGTGATCTGTGTTTTCTGGCAGGGCGGTGTTGGGAAGTTCTGGAACCATTTCCGGATCACGTAAGTCTGCTGTGTTCTATAACTGTCGGTCTCTGATCCTTACAAAGTAAGTGTTGTTGTTTGGGCTTCCTTTTTATGTCACATAGTGAATTTAAAAGAAACAATTCTTCCAAGTGGCATAGTCTCCTGCTAGGGAAAACCCCCTTTCAGCCCATGTTCTAAATCTCACCATCTTTGCTAAAGCTGGCAGAAGTGAAAATACTAATACACAGTGCTGGTGAGTGTATCTCGAGATGCAGGTTTATAGCATTCATGGTGAAATTTTAAAATGAAACAAACATTTCGAAGGTAATTTCACGATGATGTTCACTTAAAAATATAAAAATATTCTCTTGTTTTAATCCTAGAACCTCATGTTGGAGAGTTTAAAACAAAAAAGCTGTATACATTTCAGATCAATATTTCAAAAAACTCACTGATATTTTGCAATGTAGTCTAAATAACAGCATGTTGAAATCACACTAAACATTTGATAATATAGAAACTACTGAACATGTGAGCAACTCGTTAAGCTACTAGAAACACTGGCTGGAATTTTAACAACTTAAAGAAAAGGATTAACATTTAAAACATTAACCCAAATATCAAACAATTTAAATAATTATGTTAAATTATTTATTCATATAATTTATATATTTTGTTTTTGTTTTTGTTTTTTCGAGACAGGGTTTTTCTGTATAGCCCTGACTGTCCTGGAACTCACTCTGTAGACCAGGCTGGCCTCGAACTCACAGATCCGCCTGCCTCTGCCTCCCAAGTGCTGGGATTAAAGGCATGCACCACCACCACCTGACCCTAATTTATATATTTTTATGGCTATTGATAATATCTGAAAAAAATGGCTCCTTACTGTTTGACATGTGCCTTTAAATTTTTAATTAAAGCTATAGACCCTTACCCACGAGCACACATACACACATACACATGAATGCACACACACACACACACACACACAAAACATGTTTTTATGTAAGTAGCTCATGAGTAAAAAATATGAGTCCTGAGGTTTGAACTCCTGAGGAAGACATGTAATGGATAATAAGAGAGAGACAAATGCAAATTGTTATATTTAAAACCAAGGCCCTCTCAAGAAACAGAAAGCCATGCTGTTTGTGGTCACTCCTCTGGCAGTGCGAAGTCAGTGTACACTCTCTTCATTCCTAGGTGACAGCAGCCACCTTCCTGCTTCCTGCCACCTCTTGCCCCCATGAACTCTAACCAAAGGATGAAATGTTAAAGTGACTCCAGCTCATGTCCGTGGTTCTTCTAGCAGGTCCCAGGCTATCCCTGGAAAATACTAGAAGTAGCCTACAGGACACAAAGATGCCCTTTGGCACCTTCTATCCATTGTGCCCATTTGCCTGCTGGCATGCCCTCTACAAACAGTTCCAGATGTGACTCTGGAGCCTATGCCCACCTGTCCCTGCACTGTGTGTGTCAGGAACCTTCTGTCATTCATTCAGAGTTCCACTGTGCTCTGAGCACTTGCCTCTGTTTCACACAGAGGAAACTATCTAATGTCCTGGGCCCCTGTCATGGGACAAATACCAAGAATCTTTATATATTCTCTCAGCCTCCAGCCAAATAAGCCAGTGTAGTCACTTCCATCTGCATCAGGGAAATGAAGTATCTGCCCTGTGGTCAGAACATGGCCTCTACAACTTAGGTCTAGGACATAGTGGCAATACATCCACAATGTCACCAATACTCTCCCAACCAAAATGTCCCATCATAGCCCAGTTTATCTCTGAAGACCCAACAAGAAGGGCCACTGTGTGGTGGTGGTCCCCTCTGAAGAACAGCTCCAGTGCCACCATGCAGCTCTGTGCCCAGAGATTAGCTCCTCTCCTATGGGTGAGAAAGCTCTGGTCTTCTACCCTGCTCTTGCTTGGGCACCAGAGGATCTGTCCAAAACCAATCTTGATAACTGACCTGAGTCCTCAGCTTATACACGGTTTGATTGGGCTATCCTCAGGAAGCACTTGTTGGGGATGTAGACTAGCACACTGAGAAATAACACTTGACTTGCCCCATCTTCCTGCTTTTCTGTGGAGAACACCGCTTACTAATCCATGTTCTACACCCTTGCTCTGAGCTAGATGGGAGCCCAGAGATTCTTCTGCAGATAAGCCTAGCAAGTCTCTCTTGCCCTGTTGCCTACCTGGAAACTGGGCTCCTCTGTGACTCCTCTCTACCTTTCCAGAGATAACTGCGAGTGCTGCTAGACAGGCTTGCTCCTCCCTCAGTCTCAGACTTTGCCAAGTCAGAGCATTAGTCAGAACCGTGACTGAGAGAAGTTTTGTGCATAAGTGGTCTTACTTCTGCTTCTCCATTTGATAAGCATGCATAGTTGTAATTAATTACTCTACTTACCCAAAGGAGTATGCATCTAGCCATCTAACCCAAAAGTAAATTAAACTGAACCCTAATAACTAGACAAATTACAACATAAATGTTTTAAATCACACCCTTGGGAATAATTATATCCTCAGCCTTATTAAAATCTATGACTTTATTTACCAACCATATATCAGGAATCTACTATGGAAAGCCACAGATACAGTCACAGCTATAAAGCAACAACTTCAACTTTCTACTTTTTTAACCCTTGACTATAAAATATTAAGAATCAAAAAAAAAAAAGTTCCAGGGTTGCCCTATCTGTGATGCAGAATTTTCTCTACAGAGGAAGGATCCAAGCTCAGGATCACGTTATCCATCCATCACTGTGCTGACTGGGTAGTGATCCACCTATACATTGCCCTGAACTCTCTACCCTGCCTCTTGAGATATAATAATAATTTTTAATTCTGGTACTGGGTTGGGTGAAGGTGTTGAATGAATACTGCCCACCTACAACCTGTGTGACTTTGGGAAGTTACCAACATCAGTCTCTGTATTTGTAAAATAAAGAGACAATTTCCTTATTTTGAGGTACCACCTGCAGAATGTGCATGAAAACAGGTGTTTTTGCGCCCTTTGGGATTCTTGGCACTGCACAGCAGTCCTTAGACCTTTAAGGTAGTCAGCATTTACAGATGTAATTCCATCATATCACCTGGATTTCTCCATTATGTTCAAATAAAGACTAACACTTGTTATGGGTAAAGTTGGGCATTCTGAGATCCAGGCAGTTAGAGTGACTCCTGGTGGCTCTGCATCATGATTGTCAGGTCCCTGCTTGCACAGAGCAGCTGCTGGCTGCAGACCCAACCTGAAGCTGTGCTGACTCAATGAGAATTTATGTACTGGGACTTGGTTCCCCTTACTGCCTGGGAACAGGCTTCTGGCCCAGACCTATGATGAGGGCACCTGTTAGCCTGCTTGGGCTAGCCTAGCAAAATGCCATGGCCCAGGATAGCCTTGAATCCAGATCGTTGTCATTGACCTGATTGACCTCAGCCCTAGAAACCAGAAGTCCAAACTCAAGGTGCCAAAAGGTAGATAAAGACTACAGGCATCTTCCATGTCCTTCCCTTGGTGCATGGATGTGGCAGGGATAGGGGTGGCATTATCATAGGAATTTGAGCATCTGCTTGTTGATTTTTATAAAAATTTCTGTCAATTTCATGAGAAACACAACTTGGGTTCTTGTATGAATCCTACTGAATAATCAATTTTTAACGAATTCTATTTTAACAACTTTAAGTCTCCAGTCCATAAGCAGTGAGTGAGCCCACTAACATCTTCTTACATGATCTTGATCTCCAGCAGTATGCCTTCAGATTTCTCAGCAAAAGCTTCACTTCTCTGACCCAGTGTTCTTTCTTGATATGTTGCTGTCATTCTTTCCTTCTCTATGGTCAAATTGTTATCAGTCATTTATAGAAAAAAATGAATCGCTATTACCATTGCATAGAAGCACACTGAACTTTGAATGGGATTGACCATATACTGTTGTTGAACTTTTTACACCTCTAAGCTGTACTCCCTTTCACTGGTTCTTGATTTTCCACGCACAGCACCACTCCATTGACAGTCTCCCTCTTGCTTTCTGGGGCTCGCAAAAATATCGAGCACACCAAGATGATCCAGAATCCTCTGTTTTAAAGTCAGTTCATTAACAACGTATAGCTGCCCTATCCCCTCACAGCAGAGCAAGCTAGGTCTTTGATTGAATGATCAAAGAGATGACAGTATTTAGAAGACATCTTTAGAAGTCTCCCTATCACAAGAATTACATTTCTATGTAAGATTCTAGACCACAGACTCTTAATGCCTACTGCGAAGAAAGTCATCGTTGCTCTCTAAGCCAGCACTGAGACATGCCACCTTTGTCCACATGGTCCTTTCCTTGGACTCACTCCAATGTTTCACCTACTTAGAGAAGGAACTTGGCTGTGGTCCCAGATGGAGAAAAATGCAGCAGTAACAATGACTACGAAGACCCTGAGCTCCAGCTGCTGAAGGCATGGCCATCGATGAAAATTTTACCAGCCAGACCTATCCAGGAATCAGAATATGCAGGTACCCTGGGGCTCCGAAGATACATGCCCATGCACAACATTACATAGTGATTACAGGCTCACTCTCTAGAGCTCAGATTTTTGTCTGAATACAGGCTTTACAGTAGAACTAACCCCAGAGAGCTCCTCTGAAGATGGTATGAGTGGCATATGGCGTTGAACTCTGTTCCTGCTTACGCCATGGTCAGGGTAGAATTCTGCTTGAGCCTGGAGCCTTTTCCTATGCTGGGAACATGAGAGCGATGGACAGACAGGAAGACAGCCATGTGAGACATTCGAGGTTAGAGTCTGAATGGTGAGGAGAGGAGGAAAAGAGAAAACTTTAACTCAGTTGATTCACTCTGCAGGTTGTCAGCCTACAAATGGAACTAGTACTAAAGTCCCACCCATCGGGAGGGAGGACGCTGGCTTTGTTCCCACTCTGGCCTTTTTCCACCTGGGCAGTGTCCGCAGGTTCTTCATGCCTCTGTAAAGGAAAAGAGGAACCACACATGATTTCTGAAGGCCTGGCTCACAGACATGAATCTGTAAAAATTTCTTTAGGGGAAATTATTCTGTAAGAGATGATGATGAACTGATAAGGTGACACACACATCCTTAACTGCTGCACTTCAGATGCTGAGGCAGGAGGATCCCAAGCTCAAAGCCTGCTTGAGCTGCTAGGCGAAACCTTGACGCCAAACAATAACAATATTGATAATATAATGATAATGATTACATTGTACTCAGTACTCAAAAACATTGACTGAATACACTGCAATGGTCACCATTATAGAAATAAATAAATAACAGAAAAGGGCATGAGAATATAGCAGAATAAAGAAGTGGGTGGGATTTGATGATGAGCTCCAGGGGCAGGTGTACTGACTTGTTTCCATAGTCGTACCCAGGAGGCTGAAGCAAGAGAATGACCACAAGTTTGAGATCAGCCTGAGCTATATAGTGAGTTCTCAGACCAGCCTGAGCCATAACTGATAGGAAGATAGAGATGGATGAATGGATGGATGAATGGATGCAGAGAGAAAGAGAGAGGAGAGAGAGAGAGAGAAAGAGAGAGAGAGAGAGAGAGAGAGAGAGAGAGAGAGAGGAGAGCATTAATCTTCAAGAACTGGTAGTATTTCTCAGGTGCATAAACAATGAACGGTACTCAAGGCCATCCTTGGTAGGATTGCTGGGAACCAAACCAAGCAGGTCTACAATGAACCTCAGCTTCCTGCTCTGGCAGGTTCAGGTGGGATCGCTTGACTCTATGAGAGATTTTTTGCTCCGTGATGATCCCTCCAGCCACACTATACACTAGAGTGTTTTCTTTCTTCCCCAATAGTCCCTTTGGTCTTTGGCCACTCTCACTCTTGAGAGAGCCATGTGATATATTGTAATAAAATTGGCCTGTCTTCTACCCTCCTCCCTGAAGCCCTCCCCCAAAAGAACTGTTTGCCTGGTACCTGAGTTTTGATGATTCCGTGAGTGTGAGGATGTGTGAATACTTTATGGCTGCAATGTTCCAAATCTAGCCAGCTTCAAGTTACAAGCTTATGAGCTTTTCTTTTTCCACAGATACACGCTATCTCAAGGATACGATGGAGGCTCCCCTTCTGTTATCTCCCAAAGCTTCTGTCTCCACTGAGAGACAAGCCAGGGATGTGTGGATGAAGCAGCAGAATGAAGTGAGTAAAAGGGGACCCTGAGATCCTGGCATGAGGAGGGCACTCCCTAGCTCACAGAAAAATGCCCCAGGTCTCCTTCCACACCACATCAAAACAGATGAGCCAGTCAGAGGAGGCTTAGGGGAGCTGAATTGTGTGACTTATGTGATCATGGGCCTCTGAAGGAGTCTAGAGGGAACAAAAATTTACATTTGCTGAAGACTTACAGTGAGTCAAGCATCAGGCTAAAGAATCTACACCTTATCTAATTATCATTGCATTCTTCAGACCCTGAATAAGAACACAAATCTTTCTGATAATGTCATTTTGCCAAGATTCTTAGCCCAGCATTGTCAGCTGTTAACCTGAGCAATGAGAAGTCTCTTGATCATCAGACCTCTGCAATATCTGTACAAACCTGATAGGAACATTCTAGGTGCTGGACTAAAAGGGTATCAAGAGAAATTGCAGATAATTTTATGGAAATGCCTTGTAAATTAAAATGTGCTAAACACATATGTAGTTTTTTTAATAAAATGTAATATGTATTTTTAAAAATGTACCATACATTAATATATATATACATATCTTCCATAAAAGCCAGTGTAGGCTCTTTAATCCCAGAACTCAGGAAGCAGAGGCATGCAGACCTCTGAGTTCTGAATTCAAGGCCAGTCTAGTCTACAGATTGAGTTTCAGGACAACTAAGGCTACACAGAGAAACCTTGTCTCGAAAAGCCAAATATATACAAACTATATATAAATTATATATATATATCATATATATATATATGTGTGTGTGTGTGTGTGTGTGATGTATGTATGGGGTGTGTGTGTGTGTGTGTGTGTGTGTGTGTGTGTGTGTGTATCCATAAAATAAAGAAGAGCTACTCCCTTGGTCTGCATGTCATTGGTAAATTTCAGGTCAGTATTCCATATAGAGACAATCATACATGGAATATTATTTGCATTAGCATACCCTGGCTCCTCTCTTCTCACACTGAATCCACTCAAAATAAGTTGCAATGTGGTGAGCAAGAGCTTCTCAGCATAAGTTGTACAGCTATGCAGTTCCCCCTGTAGAATTTTGATTAATGTGCTCAACACTTAATGAGAACGTTTTAAAGACTTAAGGCACATGTAAAAATCTTGTCAGTGTGTGCCCTTCCAGAAGCTCTACAGAACCATACCCAACTCAGGGAAGTCTCAACAAAAACTAGATCTCACTGGTGTACTCATGGGTTTTTACAAAGAGGAATCTCACTGTTAGATTCTTGTCCTGTGACACCATTCACTATTGATGGAGGCATGCTTCTGTATATCCCACCAACTCTCCTGGTGGCATGTCCCCTCTGCTCGGTAGACTTGCCAATTCTCTTGATATTGACCACACACTAGCCTGTCTTGTGCTGACATAAAAGATTATCTATAAGCCTTATTATGCTTACATAAGACCCTGTCTAAACCCAACCCTGGAAGAATCCGAGTCTCTTATACTCCACAGCTCTGCATTGCCTCAGTTTCTTCTTTCTGTCAGGTCACTTCACAGCAGAACCAAAATCCAACCACTATAAATCAGCTAGTGGAAAAAAGGTTGCCAAGAGAGAAACTTTCTTATAAATTAAGTAAGACCTTGGCTCCGGCTCAGATAGTTTTGCTTTAGCCATCCGTGATGAAGTAGGGAACTTTTTGTGGCAAATAGATTAGCTTTTTCATTAACAACCTTATTTCCAGGAGCTGCTTCTTATTAGTTTTGAGATTAAACTATCTGTCTACTGGATCTTCAATAACCCTTATGGAAGGCTTTTCTTATCTCAGTTTCTTAGGACAATTTTAACTATGTTGCCCTAAACTCGTGTTCCACTATTAAGCACTTATGGTATACCAAACACTGTGCTCAACAATGGAGGCATAGAAGTGAGTCAGCACCCACAATGTAGCTGAGGACCACATAGTCTAAGGAAGGAGCGGTGACAAGAGATGGTGGTCTTGATGTCTAGGAAAAGTGTGCAAGCGGTTGTTCACCCATAGTTATTATATGCGTTGTAACCTGTAGTTCACAAAAGGGAGATTTTGCCCCCCAGAACATTTGGCTCAGACTATAGACATTTTTTAAAATCAATTTATTTTTATATATTTGAGTACACTGTTATGGTGTCTTCAGACATAGCAGAAGAGGGCATGGGCTCCAATTATAGATGGTTGTAAGCCACCATGTGGTTGCTGGGAATTAAACTCTGGACCTCTGGAAGAGCAGCCAGTGTTCTAAACCACTGAGCCATCTCTCCAGCCCCAACTACAGACATTTTTAGTTGTTAAAGTAAAGAGTAGATACTGCTTAAGCATTGTCCAAGGGAAAACACCACATGCACACACACATACACACATACACACACCATATCACATACATATATATACATACCACACAGATACCATAAAACATAGCATACAAACTACATATACATACAAACACACATATACAAACTACACACACATCAATACATATACCATACTACACACATGTATACATACTACATACATACCAACACATCATAACACAGACCATATCACACACATACATATTATGCACACACCAACACATCATAAAACACACCATATCACACATACACATGTACACATACACCAAAACACACTCCATACTACACACACATATATATACACTACACACACACACCATACTACACACACATAGACACACTACAAACACAAACACATACCAATATACATGTCATACAATAAACACATCATACTACACTCACATAGACACACTACACACACACCAACATATAACACACAGATTAGCACAATATACCATTCCACACACATATATACACACTACATACACACCAATACATCATAACAAGCACACACATACTCGCATGCTTGCACACTCACACACTCACCATCAGAAGTCACCAAAACCTTACACAGGCAGGAAACACTGAGGAAACCTCATCCTGAAACCCTAAGCTTGCAGGGCCCACGTACAGTGGAGAGAGAGAGCCTGACTGCTGCCCTAACCAGGCTAGCAATGGGGTTTAGGCAGAGTGGTGAATGGCCAACTCACAGAGTCAGAAAGCTGAGGCTGCAGAAAGAACATTCAAAGCCTTCCAGCAGCTGCTCGACAAGATAGCAGCTGGAAGCTGACGGCTCTGTGAAGGAATGAAGGGTCACAGAAAACCCAGCCACCACTGGGTCCCAACCAGACTAAACTACAGAACTAAAGGCAGGCATCCTCTCCGAGTGTAAGGACTGGGACTCAGAGGATTCCCACCTGCTTGGGCGCCTTGCCCAGCCCAATCAGCATTTGTAAAGACAAATACAAAGGTCCCCCCAGCACTGCAGAAAGTCTTTCCAAGGCCTTGGCACTTCATCTGGCACTTCATCGGGGCACCTTCCCTCATGTCTTCTAATCCCATTGTCACTAACCATTCTCTATGCCTCCAGCGATGACACTACTGTTGTGCTGTGTCAAAGTGATGCCTCACATTCTGGGTGCACCACATTATCATATACACAGAGATATACAGACACACACACACACACACATCCTTGTGAGGATTCACAAGGAAGCAGGGTTTTTTTTTTTTTTTTAATCTCAGTTTCGCAGAAAAGGACTGAGTGAGTCACCATGCCCTCATTGCTGGCACATGACAGAAATGAAATGACATTACCTGAGCTGTCACTAAAGGCCACACTCCACTGTGCTGGCCCACTCTGGCCATGTAACTGATCTTCATTATAACCCAGCGGCACACCCTGGCTATTTTCTCTATCATAAAGATGTAAAAGCTGAGACCATTACTACCCTGGGTGCGAAGCTTTTACAACAGAAAGAGGCAAAGTGGGATTTCGAACCTTAGATTTTATACACTGCAGCCTTCTCTGATGGCAATCCACATACTTACAGATATTTAGCAACTGCTGACCATGTGCACACAGCTGTCTCAGAGATCGGTAGCCCCTGGGACACATGCATTTATGCTGAGGATTCTAGTCATACAGAGCAGCTGGACACCTGCCTGTGGCATAATCAGTTGAAGCTAATGGTGCCACGTTGTCTTTTACAGGTGGGCAAGCCTACCTCCAAGGATGTCAGAAGCCAACACTTCAAAGGTAAAATCTCAAAACCCCATGGTCTACCTCCCCTGCTCCTATGGTGGTCTACCTCCCCTGCTCCTATGGTGGTCTACCTCCCCTGCTCCTATGGTGGTCTACCTCCCCTGCTCCTATGGTCAGTGTCCTGCTTGTGGTCACAGGCTCCCATATACTAGGAGCTCTGTTGAATTCTGCTCTGAGAAATGACTGTTCAATTCTGCAGTCAAGCACGCCTCCTGACTCTTTTACAGCCTTACCTTATTGACCAAGAAATTGATTGTGAAAACTCATACTCTGTTCTACATTATATGAGAAAGGCATTGTCTCAAAAACATATGTATTGCATTCAAATAAGTCATTTCTATAAGCACATGCCCTGAAAAAAAATTACAAGATATTCCTATCTAATTTTAAAATGTTGATTAATGAATATGAAAATGGGCTTTACAGCTTGAGGCAAGACAACTCAATTTGAACACAGAAGCACAGGTACAAGCCTGAAAGGAAGCAATCAATTCCACTAATGCTGGAAGCAGAAACTAAGGGCAGCAGAAGAAATTTGGTTGGACGGTACCCATTATCAGTCTCATCATTTTCCCATCTCATCATCTTTCTGTGCCCGCATTGCCTCTTACAATGTCCAGTGAAAAGATGTCAGTCTTGTGATTTACAGTCCCCAATAACTAAAGCCCACCAGCTTCACCATTCATGTGCTTAGTGCTGAATTCCAAAGTGTCTTACACAGGGCACCTTTAGTGAGTAAGTGCAGCACTATAGGTCCCAATAGAAGACAGATGGTGAACATAAAGTAAGGTAATCTATGACAGTTTACTTACAAAGAAACTGTACAGAAGTGTGCTGAGCACAGGGAAAGAACAAAAGAAGGTAGACAGGGGGCTGACAACAACAGGGACCATCCCTACCCTGGGCCCAGAGTGATAGGGAGTAGCTACCAAAGGCCACAGGGACAGGGGCAGGGGCTGGGGGCTGGAGGCTGAGGACCTCCCAGGCAGGAATTTGTGTTAGTCAGCTTCCCAGTGCTACAACAAAAATATGTAAGAAAGCCAAATTAGAAGGTTGCTTTTGCTCACAGTTTCAGAGATCTTGGGCCACTGCTGCTGCTTTGGGACTGTGTGAGGCAAAGCACCATGTGGATAGAGTGTGCTAGAGAAAACTCTCATGATCTGAGGATGGCTGAGAATCAGAGAGAAGAAAGGACCAGAGTACCAACATCCCCAACAAAGACAGGCCTCCAATGACCTAACTCCTTCCTTCCTAAGATCCCTAGAACTTCCTAAAGGTGTCACAGGCTGACAACAGCCTCTAACCATGAGACTTTGGTGAACAGTTAATATACAAAGGATATAAACCATGACCAGAACCAGGAAAATAAATGCCTAGCCTCCCTCTGCATCCCTGCCTGGCTTCCCAGCAAAGACCACCTGGGGCCACAGTGCTGATGGCAGAATAAAGGAAGAGAAGGATGTTCACAGCAGGAGGCAGGGTGGGCAGAGCAAGGGCATCGGCCTGGGCTCAGTTTTTGCCTGCCATGAGACCTGCATAAGGTGCCTAACCTGCCTGAGGAGAATGTCCCTCATCAAGATCTACAGCAGGCAGTCCAGAAGCCCACTCACTTCAGCTGTGGCAGCATGAACCACCCCTCAAGGACACTAACACCCAAGACCACAGCTCCTCTGCAATCCCCACATTGGTCTCCCCAATGTGGCATGGAGACACTGTCTTCTCAATGCTTCTTACATCCTTTAAGAATAGCTACTCTGTCCACTTGACTACAGCTCCACTCTATCAGCTGATGTACTTTCATTCTTAAAATCACTGAGGTAAATGGAACAAAAGCTTTTTCACGACTGACAGAGAAAGGGAACAGAAGCCCCAAGGGCTCAGAGGCTAGGGCCTGATCATGCAATATGCACAAGTCTTGGGTGACAGTGGCATACTTTACTCTTTTTTTTTATGTTTACTTATTTCTTTATTGGGTATTTTCTTTATTTACATTTCAAATGCTATCCCCTTCCCGTTTTTCCCCTCCCAGAAATCCCTTATCCTATCCTCCTCTGCCTGCTTCTATGAGGGTGTTCCTTCAACCACCCACCTACCCACCCACCCACACCCACCACCCCGCCCTAGATTCACCTACACTGAGGCATCTATCAAGTCTTCATAGGACTAAGGATCTCTCCTCCCATTAATGCATGACAAGGCTATCTTCTGCTACATATGCAGCTGGAGCCATGTGTACTCCTTGGTTGATGGCTTCATCCCTGGAAGCTCTGGTGGGTCTCATTGGTTGATATTGTGGTTCTTCCTATGGGGTTGCAAACCCCTTCAGCTCCTTCAGTCCTTCCTCTAACTCCTCTATTGAGGACCCTGTGCTCAGCCCAATGGTTGGCTCCAAGCATCTGCCTCTGTATTTCTAAGGCTCTAGCGGGGCCTCTCAGGAGACAGCTATATCAGACTCCTGTCAGCATCCACTTCTTAGCATCCACAATAGTGTCTGGGTTTGGTAACTGTATATGGGATGAGTCCCCAGGTGGGACAGTAGCTAGATGGCTTTTCCTTCAGTCTATGCTCTACACTTTTTCTTCGTATTTGCATGAGTGTTTGGTTTTCCTTCTAAGAAGGACTGAAGCACCCTCACTTTGGTTTTCCTTCTTCTTGAGCTTCATGTGGTCTGTGAATTGTATCCTGGTTATTTGGAGCTTTTGGGCTAATATCCACTTACCAGTAAGTGCATACCATGTGTGTTTTTTGTGATTAGGTTACCTCACTCAAGATGATATTTTCTAGTTCCATCCATTTGCTTAAGAATTTCATGAATTAATTGTTTTGAATAGCTGAGTAGTACTCCATTGTATAAATGTACCACATTTTCTTTATCCATACCTCTGTTGAAGGACATCTGGGTTCTTCCCAGCTTCTGGCTATTATAAAGAAGGCTGCTATGAACATAGTGGAGTATATGTCCTTATTACATGCACCTTCCAAGTATATGCCCAGGCGTGGTATAGCCAGGTCCTCAGGTAGTACTATGTTCAATTTTCTGAGAAGCCTCCAAACTGATTTCCAGAGTGGTTGTACCAACTTAAAATCCCATCAGAAATGAAGGAGTGTTCTTCTTTCTCCACATCCTCGTCAGATCTGCTGTCACCTGAGTTTTTGTTTTGTTTTGTTTTGTTTTAAAAAAAAAAAAACTTTTATTGCATTATGATGAGAAAAGTTACATGATTTCAATTTATCTGAAT
>NW_022196905.1:33109405-33109793 GCF_008632895.1 Mastomys coucha | reverse complement strand
TTATAAAGTCCTCTTCTTCAAACTTGATACAAGAATTGCAAATGTCAAGCAAAGCATTCAGTCTCACTTTGTTGTTCTCTTACAAGCCACCTCCCTAGCTAATCATGTATGTTTCTTTTGGGTATATAAATACTTTTGAAATATATAAGCTGTTCTGAAAACCATAGTATAGTGTAAAAACATGAAATAAACAATACTACTAATAGAGAGGCTGAGATAGGAGAAGAAAGATTTTTAAGATCCTTATGTTGTACACAGCCAGACACTGTCACAAACAAGCTGAAAGTATATATAGATTGTACAATATTGGACCTATTACCCTAATTACCAAATTAGAGAGAGCATTGGATGACAATCAACAAATTTCCAATTCCTCATATTTTTGGAT
>NW_022196905.1:33061277-33107945 GCF_008632895.1 Mastomys coucha | reverse complement strand
GGGAGAATTGGGTTCTGATGATGGCAAGTGACCTTGATTTGTGTTGTTTATTTTCTTACACTTGCTCCCTGGCATCTGGTTAACTCTAGTGCTACCTGCCCTTGCTAAATCTGACTGGCGCCTGCCTTCCTGTGGTCCTGGTTGTGTCAGAACTCCTCAGAATCAAGCTGACTCTGTGATCCTGTGATTCTGGGATCCTGGTATCTTGGGCTGTTAAATCACCTGGGAGTGTGGCTTTCTCTGTGAATTGTGGGACTGGCTGCAGAGCTTGTTCCCAAGGTCTGCTCAGAACACTAACCCAGACAGACCAAAAGGAACTGGAGTCACTGGGCTGGTGGAGGTCTTGTGTGCCTGGTCCCACTGGTCCCAGTTACTCCCAGTTTTGGGACAGATGTTGGTTCCTGCTCACCTCTGATCCTGGGTGTGTCAGAGTGCCTGGGAGTGGAGATTCCTCTGGGTGTTGTGGGACTGGCTGCGGAGCTTGCGCCCAAGGTCTGCTCTGGACCCCAGCCCAGACAGACTGGAAGGAACCCGAGTCACTGGGCTGGTGGAGTTCTTGTGTGCCTGGTCCCTCTGGTCCCAGTTATTTCCAGTGTTGGGACAGATGTTGATTCCTGCTTACCTCTGATCCTGGGTTTTTCAGAGCACCTGGGAGTGGAGTTTCCTCTGCCATCTGAGTTTTTGATCTTAGCCATTCTATACTGGTGTGAGGTGGAATCTCACGGTTGTTTTGATTTGCATTTCCCAGATTACTAAAGATGTTGGACATTTCTTTAGATGCTTCTCAGCCATTCGATATTCCTCAGGTGAAAACTTTTGTGTAGCTCTGTACCCAATTTTTTAATAGGATTATTTGATTCTCGGGAGTCTAACTTCTTGAGTTCTTTGTATACATTGGATATTAGCCCTCTATCAGATGTAGGATTGGTAAAGATATTTTCCCAATATGTTGGTTGTCATTTTGTCCTATTGACAGTGTCCTTTGCCTTACACAAGCTTTGGAATTTTATGAGGTCCCATTTGTTGATTCTTGATCTTAGAACATAAGCCATTGGTGTTTTGTTCAGGAAATTTTCCCTTGTACCCATATGTTCATCTGTCTTTCCCACTTTCTCTTCTATAAGTTTCAGTGTATCTGGTTTTATGTGAAAGTCCTTGATCCACTTGAACTTGAGCTTTGTAAAACAAGATAAGAATGTGTCGATTTGCATTTTTCTACTTGCTGACCACAAGTTGAACAAGCACCATTTGTTAAAAATGTTGTCTTTTTTCCACTGGATGGTTTTAGCTCTTATGTTAAATATGATGTGACCATACATATGTGGGTTCATTTCTGGGTCTTCAATTCTATTCCATTGATCTTCCTGCCTGTCTCTGTACCAATACAATGCAGTTTTTATCATAATTGCTCTGTAATATAGCTTAAGATCAAGGATGGTTGATTCCCCTAGAAGTTCTTTTATTGTTGAGAATAGTTTTTGCTATCCTGGGTTTTTTGTTTTCTCAGATGAATTTGCAAATTTCTGGTTCTAACTCTATGAAGAATTGATTTGGATTTTGATGAGGATTGCATTGAATCTATAGACTGCTTTCAGCAAGATGGCCATTTTTGCTATATTAATCCTGTCAATCCATGAGCATGTGAGATCTTTCCATCTTCTGAGATATTCGATTTCTTTCTTCAGAGACTTGAAGTTCTCGTCATACAGATCTTTCACATGCTTGGTTAGAGTTACACCAAGGTATGTAATATTACTTATGACTATTGTAAATGGTGTCATTTCTGTAATTTCTTTCTCAGCCTATTTATCCTTTGAGTAGAGGAAGACTATTAATTTGCTTGAGTTAATTTTATATCCAGCCACTTTGTTGAAGTTGTTTATCAGCTTTAGGAGTTCTCTGGTGTAATTTTTGTGGTCACAATAATATCTACAAACTGATATTTTGACTTCTTCCTTTCCAACTTGTATCCCTTTGATCTCCTTTTGTTGTCTAATTTCTCTGGCTAGGACTTCAAGTACTATATTCAATAGGTAGGGAGAGAGTGGGCAGCCTTGTCTAGTCCCTGATTTTAGTGGGATTGCTTCAAGTTTCTCTCCATTTAGTTTGATGTTGACTACTGGTTTGCTGAATACTGCTTTTACTGTGTTTATGTAGGGGCCTTGAATTCCTGATCTTTCTAAGACATTTAACATGAAGGAATGCTGAATTTTGTCAAATGCCTTTTCAGCATCTAATGAAATGATCACATTTTTTTTCTTTGATTTTGTTTATGTAGTGGATTACATTGATGGATTTCCATATATTGAACCATTCCTGCATCCCTGGGATGAAGCCTACTTGATCATAGTGAATGATCATTTTGATGTGTTCTTGAATTCCATGGCAAGAATTTTATTGAATATTTTTGCATCAGTGTTCATAGAGAGATTGGTATGAAGTTCTCTTTCTTTGTTCTTTGTGTGGTTTAGGTAAAAGCATAATTGTGGCTTCACAGAATGAATTGGGTAGTGTTCCTTCTGTTTTTATTTTGTGGAATAATTTGAAGAGTATTGGTCTTCTTTAAAGGTCTGATAGAATTCTCCACTAAACCTATCTGGCCCTAGGCTTTTTTTGGTTGGGAGACTATTAATGACTGCTTCTATTTCATTAGGGGTCATGGGACTATTTAGATGGTTTATCTGATCCTGTTTTAACTTTGGTACCTGGATGTGTCCAGAAAATTATCCATTTCATCCAGATTTTACAATTTTGTTGAGTATAAACTTTTGTGGTAGGACCTGATGATTTTTTGAATGTCCATGGTTTGCATTATTATGTCTCCCTTTTCATTTCTGATTTTATTAATTTGGATACTGCCTCTGTGCCCTCTGGTTAGTCTGGCTAAGGGTTTATCTATCTTGTTGATTTTCTCAAAAAACCAGCTCCC
This sequence comes from Mastomys coucha, assembly GCF_008632895.1. Classification (NCBI taxonomy): domain Eukaryota; kingdom Metazoa; phylum Chordata; class Mammalia; order Rodentia; family Muridae; genus Mastomys; species Mastomys coucha. Next base: position 33,105,016 of record NW_022196905.1, on the reverse strand, counting down.
TGGTTTTGTTGACTCTTTGTATAGTTCTTTTTGTTTCTATTTGGTTGGTTTCAGCCATGAGTTTGATTAATTCCTGTGATCTACTTCTCTTGGGTTTATTTGCTTCTTTTATTCTAGAGCTTTCAGGTGTGCTGTCAAGCTGCTACTGTAAGCGCTCTTCAGTTTCTTTTTGGAGACACTTAGAACTATGAGTTTTCTTCTTAATACTGCTTTCATTGTGTACCATAAGTTTTGGTATGATTGTCTTCATTTTCATTAAATTCTAAAAAGCCTTTAATTTCTTTCTGTATTTCTTCCTTGACCAATTATCATTGAGTAGAGCATTGGTCAGCTTCCATGTGTATGTGTGCTTTCTGTTGTTTTTGTTGGTATTTAAGACCAGCCTTAGTCCATGGTGATCTGATAGGGGGTGCATGGGGTTATTTTGATCTTCTTGCATCTGTTGAGACCTGTTTTGTGACCAATTATATCGTCAGTTTTGGAGAAGGTTCCATGAGGTGCTGAGAAGAAGGTATATTCTTTTGCTTTAGGATGAAATGTTCTATAAGTATCTGTTAGCTCCATTTCGTTCATAACTTCTGTTAGTTTCACTGTGTCTCTGTTTAGTTTCTGTTTCCATGATCTGTCCAATACTGAAAGTGGTTGTTGAAGTCTCCCACTATTATTGTGTGGGGTACAATGTGTGCTTTGAGCTTTAGTAAAGTTTCTTTTATGAATGTGGGTACCCTTGCATTTGGAGCATAGGTATTCAGAATTGAGAGTTCATCTTGGTAGATTTTTCCTTTGACCAGTACGAAGTGTCTTTCCTTATCCTTTTTGATAACTTTTGGCTGAAAGTTGATTTTATTCAATATTAGAATGCCTACTCCAGCTTGTTTCCTGGGATCATTTGTTTGGAAAACTGTTTTCCAACCTTTTACTCTGAGGTAGTATCTGCCTTTGTCACTGAGGTTCATTTTCTGTATGCAGCAAAATTCTGGGTCCTGTTTACATATCCAGTCTGTTAGTCAATGTCTTTTTATTGGGGGAATTGAGTTCATTGATGTTAAAAAAATATTTTTAAAAAAAGTGATTGTCACTTCCTGTTATTTTTGTTGTTAGAGGTGGAATTATGTTTATGTGGCTATATTCTTTTGGGTTTGTTGAAAGATTACTTTCTTGCTCTTTCTAGGTGTAGTTTCCCTCCTTGTGTTGGTGTTTTCCATCCATTTTCCTTTGTAGGGCTGGATTTGTGGAAAGATATTGTGTAAATTTGGGTTTGTCATTGAATATTTTGGTTTCTCCGTCTATGGTAGTTGAGAGTTTTGCTGGGGATAGTAGTCTGGGCTGATATTTGTGTTCTCTTAGAGTCTCTATGACATCTGCCCAGGATCTTCTAGCTTTCATAGTCTCTTTTGAGAAATTTTGGTGTAATTCTGATAGGCCTGCCTTTATATGTTATTTCACCTTTTCTCCTTACTGCTTTTAATACTCTTTCTTTGTTTGGTGTATTTGGTGTTTAAATTATTATGTGACAGGAGGAATTTCCTTTCTGGTCTAGTCTATTTGGAGTTCTGTAGGCTTCTTGTATGTTCATGGGCATCTCTTTCATTAGGTTAGGGAAGTTTTCTTCTATAATTTTGTTGAAGATATTTACTGGCCCTTTGTCAGGCGCTGTGTTTGCTGCCTGAATGACCATGCATGACCTGCCAGAGATCCAGTACTCTGGGCAGTGCATGTGGGTGTCTGTCTGTGCGTCCCACTCTGCTGGGTGGGTGTCTGTATCCCAGTCCTTGGAGAGTGGGGGGTGGAAACAGCTGAGGGGTGGGGGGTTCTTGGGCCTCATGGAGGCCAAGGACACAGATAGCCTTTGGGCATCCCAGGCTACTCTAGACATGGTAGAGGATCTGAGAACATATTGGAGGCCCCAGAGCAGCTCAGTATGCTCTGGGGATGACCAGAAAGAGGGGGCAGGGAAAGGAAGCAGCTGCCTAGTAGTTCTGGCGAGAGCAGGCACTAGTGGGTGCATGGGAGTTCTCAGTCCATTCTTGGCGGCTGCAAACACTGGGCCAAGACAGAGCATCTAGTTGAAAGGAGGCAATGCATGGTCATAAGGTGTTTTATTATAAAAAGGAGAAAGAGAAGATTGTAAAGTAGAGGCTGGCCATGGCCACCTGGAGAGAGAGGGAAGGGAGGAGGAGAAAGTAAAGATAAGAAGAGTAGGACGCTAAGAGGGAAGAGAGACAGAGAGAAAGAGAGAGAGGGGAGGGGCAAACAGCCCCTTATATTGTGAGCTGGGCTTCCTGTCTGTAGGGCGGGGCATACGTGACTGTGGTCAGATGACTGTGGGGTTGGAATCCAGCCAGAATACTGGGAACCTGGGACATTCTCTATGTGATAGATAGCACAGGCTAATGGAGTTGGAGGACACATGGGGTCAGTCATCTGTGTCTGGGAGTGTGTCTCCACTGTTCCATCCCTTGTGGAATCTTTCACTGGGTCTCCGGAAGTTGGGGATCTTCACTCTCTTCTATACCTATTATCCTTAGGTTTGGTCTTCTCATTGTGTCCTGGATTTCCTGGATGTTTTGGGTTAGGAGCTTTTTGCTTTCTGCATTTTCTTTTACTGCAGTGTCACTGTTTTCTATGGTATCTTCTGTACCTAAGATTCTCTCTTCTACCTCTTGTATTCTGTTGGTGATGCATCTATGACTCCTGATCTCTTTCCTAGGTTTTCTAACTCCAGGGTTGTCTCCCTTTGTAACTTCTTTATTGTTTCTATTTTTATTTTTAGATCTTGGATTTTTTTTTTCATTTCCTTTGCCTATTTGATTGTGTTTTCCTGTAATTCTTTAAGGAATTTTTGTGTTTCCTCTTTGTTTTTTTTGTTTTGTTTTGTTTTGTTTTGTTTTTTTGCTTTGTTTTTTGTTTTTTGTTTTTGAGACAGGGTTTCTCTGTGTAGCCCTGGCTATCCTGGAACTCACTGTGTAGACCAGGCTGGCCTCAAACTCAGAAATCCGCCTGCCTCTGCCTCCCTAGTGCTGGGTTTAAAGGCGTGAGTCACCACTGCCTGGCTTGTGTTTCCTCTTTAAGGACTTCTAGCTGTTTACCTGTGTTCTCCTATACTTCTTTTCTTTTGTTTTAAATCGTACTTTTTATTAATTAATTTATTTTTTACACTCTATATTTTATCCACCCTCCAACTGTTCCACAACCCATAGCTCATCCCCACCCTCTATCTCTATATGGATGTCCCCACTCCCCTACCCCACCTGACCTCTAAACTCCCTGGAGCCTCCAGTCTCTTGAGGATTAGGTGCATTATCTCTGAATGAACACAGACCCAGCAGTCCTCTACTGTATATAGAACTCAGAAACTCATATCAACTGGTGTATGCTGCCTGTTTGGTGGTCCAGTGTTTGAGAGATCTCTGGGGTCTCTCTTCTCCTCAGCTTCTTTTAGCCTTTCCTAATTCAACAACAGGGGTCAGCTGCTTGTCTATTGGTTGGGTGCAAATATCTGCATCTGACTCTTTCACCTGCTTGTTGGGTCTTCCGGAATGCAGTCATGCTAGGTCCCTTTTTGTGAGCGCTCCATAGCCTCAGTAATAGTGTCAGGCCTTGGGACCTCCCCTAGAGCTAGATCCTACTTTGGGCCTGTTGCTCAGATTCTTCTACATTTCTGTCCCTGTAATTCTTTCAGACAGGAACAATTATGGGTCAGAGTTGTGACTGTGGGATTGCAACCCCATCCCTCACAATGTCCTGTCTTCCTGCTGGAGGTGGGCTCTATAAGTTCCCTCTCCCTACTGTCAGGCTTTTCATCTAAGGTCCCTCCCTTTGAGTCCTGAGAGCCTCTCACCTTCCAGGTCTCTAGTGCATTCTGGAGGGTCCCCCCAACAAAAAAACAAACAAACAAACCAATCAAAAAATGGGGTATAGAACTAAACTGAGAATTCACAACTCAGGAATTTCAAATGACTGAGAAGCACCTAAAGAAATGTTCAAAGTCCTTAGTGCCAGAGATCCAGTACTCTGGGCAGTGGATGTGGGTGTCTGTCTGTGCGTCCCACTCTGCTGGGTGGGTGTCTGTATCCCAGTCCTTGGAGAGTCAGGGGGAGGAACAGCTGAGGATATTCCTGGGACCCTGCAGGCCTCCTCAGGAAGACTGGCAGTGCTATGGGCCAGATGATAGAAGTCAAGGGACCGTTCTCAACTCACCTCTGCTCTGCTGTCACTTCTTTAACATTGCATCAATTCTCAAGATCCTGCAACAGAAAATGAAACTTTGAACAGTAAAATATAGAAAGATAAAAATCCTAAGGAAATTAGGGATCCTCTTAGTTGCCTCAGAGCTTCTTAGTAGTTATAGTAAAAGGGAGTCATCCTTTATGGAATAATAGTTTCCCATAACAACGTAGCAAGGCATTTATCTCTCCCCCTCCCCCTCCCCCTTCCCCTCCCTCTCCCTCTTCCTCGGTGTAAGCTCTCAGCTTGCAGCTCCAGCCACAACATGCCTGACACTTTCCCACCATATTGGACTTTGATCCCTCTGGAATATAAGCCCAAATAAACGCTTCCTTCTGTAAGTTGTATTAGCCATGCTGTTTTAGCATTGTAACAGAAAAATGACTAAGATACACAGCTACAAAACTGCTTTTGAAAGTGAGCCCTGAGTGTCCCATAAGGTCATCACTGAAGACAGTAACTCAGGGAGAACAAGGCTCAATAAAGTCAGGGGAGGTTTGTGGAAAGGATCTTCCATGACAGTTGCTGTCTGACTATAGTCCTTCACCACCCTTCTAGAACTGATGGTTCTCCAGCATCACCCTGGGAACTCAGTTACTACAGACATGAAGGAGGAAATTACTATAGATGCCCTGCTTTTAGGATCAGGGACCTGGAGAGGAAATGCTAGTATGAATTGTGTTCATTATAAAAGTCTGTATTTTTGATGCAAACACATATTCTCACAAAATGTCACAGAAAAAAAGAAAACATCTGTTGATTCAAAAATAGGGGGATTTTATGGTGACTTTTTCAAGTTGAGCAGTTACAGTTTTATGTAAATGTCTCCTGTCGTTTTTTTTTTTCTTTCAATTATTATCTAGGAGAGCATCAAATTTCAAGACCTTATCTTCCCTGAAGATGGAGGGTTCGCTTTGCTTTGCTTTCCTTGTTTTGTTTTGTTTTGTTTTGTTTTGTTTTCATCCCTAGAAATGGGCAAAAGTTTTATTTGGAGGTAAAAGTTGTTATAGTGTGTGAGATGAGCCACTAGCGATCGCTGCAGATCCAGAGGACACCCTCTCGTTTCCAAGGAGAGCCATAACTTTAAGCAAAGCTTAGCTTCCTGAGAGATCTGAAGCTAAGAACACAAGCAGCTCAAATGTGCATCTCTGCTCCTGGGATGCAAACCAAGCTTAAACCCTAAACCAATTTTTCTTGAAGTGACTTGCATACTCTATTCAGGAATCACTTTATAAAGAAATATAATAAACCATCCAAGAAAAGAATTATGCTCGGTGACTGCACAAGTAAATTCAGAAATATAAGCAAACTCAATTCCACACAGTGCCCTCCAGAGGGATCCTGTGAATTTGCTTTTAAAGGGATGCTGAAGCAATCAGAAGTCACTTTGGCATTAATCTGATTCAAGGTCCTAGTGGCCATGCTGTTCCAGAAGGGCTCTACTTCTAAATGTGCTTTGTGCCAGGGTCCTGAGTTCCAGGGACATACAAGACCACAGAAGTCCATGGTATGTGGAGTTCTGGGCTAGGAATTAAGGTAACTAAAAATAATCATACTGATTCCTGTTCATGAAAGCCTTGTATTACCCAGGAGAGTCTCAGAAGTAAGGGACAGGGAATTGAGACACGGACAATGACCTCAGGAAAGGAAAAAAGAATCTTTGATGTTTAGAAGCCACAGTGTGACTGACTATATACTGTGTCAGTCTATATATATGTGTGTGTGTGTGTGTGTGTGTGTGTGTGTGTGTGTGTGTGTGTATGTGTATGTATGAATATATATGTATGTATATATATATACATATATACATATATGTATATATATATATATACATACATATATACACACGTGTGTGTGTGTGTGTGTGTGTGTGTGTGTGATTTGGAAACAGTTAGCCCTAGATTCAAACCCTGATTTTACTACTCCCAACTAGAAGACCTAAAAGTATCTTGGGTACTGAAGATGAATTTCTCACATTGAAAACACTATATGATAGAACATTTGTCTGCTTCAAAGGAAACAACAAATGGAAAGCTACATCACTGCGATGATGTGAACCCTCAGGGGCTGGCCTGCACTACAACATCCTGGATCCCTGCCCCCAAGCACCTTACCATTGGCACACTCTCCTTAGTCCTCCTGCAGACTAAAACCATCTCCTATGGATCTACTTTGGTTTTTAGCATGCAAGTAAAGCTGTTGTGGATGAGTTGATTAAAAATGAGCCAGAGATCTCAGCCACAGAAAGCCTGGCTTATAACATCATCTCTGACATATGTGACACCTTGCTGGACATTGTGGACATGTGGTAAACATTTGTAAGATTTCTTGTATGATTTAACTTGTGTGTTAATAGTGCTTAGATAAGCATCACCACCCTATCTGGTGACCACGGGCTGGCGAGATGGCTCAGAGGGTAAGAGCACTGACTGCTCTTCCAAAGGTCCTGAGTTCAGATCCCATCAACCACATGGTGGCTCACAACCACCCGTAATGAGATCAGATGCCCTCTTCTGGTGAGTCTGAAGACAGCTCCAGTGAATTATGCCAGAGCGAGCAGGCCGGAGAGCAGCCACACACATGATGGCTCATGGCCATCTGTACAACTACGGTGTACTCATACACATAAAATAAATAAAAAAATACATCTATCTGGTGACCACCCAGGGAGGAACCTATGCCTCACAGTCTCATTAGGTGGGAACAAGCAAAGGGGTAAGACATGAAGCTCTGGTTACTTCTGGCTCCATCTCTGTCTGTGCTTCCAAATCCAGCTGCATCCTGTCCCTTCACTGCACCCTCCCATGTCAGCTTTGGGAGCAGAAGTCCATGTTCTGTAGCACTTTGTGAATCCATACTGCCCCTTCCTAACATTTGTCCGTCACTTTACCCGGCCTGCCCACTCCACTGCATCCAGACACAGCTGAAGCCGCAGAAAACACCTCCCTCCAGGCTTCAGCTGGAAGAATTGTTCCATCTCACATTCCTCACCGGTCCCAACCTGGAAGCTGATGAAATGCTTGTTCCTAAAAGCAGCACCTTCTGAGTTATCAAAGGGGATGTGAGAGCCAATCAGTTCCCCCAACATCCTTGGCTTTGCCTAGCATGATCCCCTTCCACTGCTTCCCAAGGGATGGCTTCGATAATTTATTGCTCCAATTCATTTCTCAAGGTTTTGATGGACTTGAAGATGCTTCTCCAGCAGGCCCTGCCAAATGGACATTTCTAGCCACTGGGACGATAGGTCTCTTCTCTGAACTCCTCCATAATTAATCAACAAGACACAAAATGCTGATGATTCATTGTGTCATAAAAGTCTTAGACATGATAAATTTTGTGATTAAGGCCAAGTTGTATCTAACTTTCTTCCAAGTCCATTTCTTTAATTATAGAACATGACCCAGTTGCTCTGTTTCTGGGAGTGTTTTCCTGGGTACACTTCAAAGTAACTAGTATTGTTTGAGCTGTGCCTGTGCTCAGCACACTTTAGATAAAAGCTTAAGTGAACACTAAATATTATTTTATTTAACCCTGAAACCCCAAGGAATTAAATTTGCTCATCTACATTTTAAGATTTAAGTCACCGAGTTTGTTCAATAAGTGACAGGTTCACTCTCAACTTGAGTGGCTCCACAAGTCCCATCCATGGCCCCTCAGCTTAGTGTCTTCAATTAAGGGACCAGGGTTTGGCTCCTATGAGTCTTGTTTTCTCATCTTTTAAAAATCACAGATAAGGATAGAAGAAGCCCAGAGAGGCCAAGTAATTTCTGTCAAGTTGCTCAGCTCTTTAATGGTAACAGCAAAACTCAGTCACAAGCTTCGGTAACCCCCAATAGGCTGGTGTCTGAAGAAGAGAATCCAAATGTTTGTGCACATAAGGTCAATCTATGTGTTACTGATGGAGAGATAACATACACTTTTAAAGTAATGGTAAGAGATAAAATACTCTTTTATCCCAATTCCATAGAGCCAAGTATGCTTAGGTGTTTGTTTTGATGTTTTAAATGTCTTGCTAAACATTCCAGCTCCTCTTGAACTCATTCTGCAACCCAGGCTGGCCTCTAGATTAAGATCCTCCTGCCTCCACTTCCCAAGTGCTGGGTTTACAGACATTGCTGACGTTCAATTACCAGAGTGCTTATGAGCATGGAGTTGGAAGAGATGCCATTTTATAGCATGGGCAATAACCTCGGTAGAACATATCAATAGCACAGCCACAGGAAGCAATGTGTTGCTGTTCGTAATCTTTGTTTTGAGTCTATGATCTGTTTTTAACAATAGTTATGTTTAACATCCACTTACAGAACCTTTGCCCACTTAACATCCAGGTCTTGTAGTGTGCTGCAAGCCACTCCTCACATTTGCAGTTCTCAAACAGACCTGAAAAACCTCCCCCTCTAGGGAGGAAGTACGGCTTCAACCTCACATAACACTATGCCATTAGATTCTCAGGGTTTGGCACTAAAACAGTCAAGCCCAGGCCCAGTTAGCTTCCATGGATATGCTCTGCACTCTTCCCCAACCACATCCCCAGAAACAAGACCCCTGGCTGGAGATGGGAGCACCAAACCCTGAATTGGAAGGACCAGTCGCTGGGCAGAGAATGCTGATTACAGCACTAGCCACCAGAGGGCAGACATGCCAGCCACCTCCTCACACTTGGAGGGGAAAAATTCCTCAAGGTAGACCCTCTGGTAGGTAGGTCCTCTGGTCTGAGTGACAAAGAACTCTTCTGAGCACTGGAGAACATCTGTGGACTTTGTCAGGAAAGTAACCAAAATTTCCTCCTCTAGCCTCCTATGGCACAGTAGAAACTAAGTGTGTAGCAAACGTTACATCTCAAAGTGTTTAAAAAATAGTAACTTTTAAATAATCAAACAACAAAATAGTATATAAGACGAAACAAAAATGATTATTACATTGAAGCTGGACAAAACAAATCAACAGGAGGAAAAGAACTTCAAGAGAAGACACAAGAGCCGGGCTGTGGTGGCGCTCGCCTTTAATCCCAGCGCTTGGGAGACAGAGACAGGTGGATTTCTTAGTTCAAGGCCAGTCCGGTCAACAGAGTGAGTTCCAGGACAGCCAGGACTACACAGAGAAACCCTGTCTTGAAAAACCAAACCAAACCAAACAAAAACAAAACAAAACAAGAAACAGAGACCCATTCATTCACACAAGAGAACTTGGTGCAGGTCCCGTGTGCGCATTGTGCTTTCTGCTTCAGTCTCTGTGAGTCTCCGTGATTCGGAGGGCCTTATTTGCCTGGTGTCCTCTATGCATTTAGGCTCTTACACTTATAGATTGGTGTCTTATTCAGCCAGCATCAAAGAGGCTTTCTTCTGCAACAGATGGGAACAAATTCAGAGACCCACAGCCAGACATTACACATAGAGAGATCTTGGAACACACAGCTCTAAATGGGTTGTCTCCAAATCCCTCCCTTCAGAGCTCAGGGCTCCTCCTGGAAGAGGAGGCAAAAAAAAAAGTGTAATAACAAATTTTTAAGAACAGGAAACATATGTTGGCATGCTCTAATTCATTTACCCACATATTGATTCCAAGGCAGTATAAGAAATGTCCCTGTGGTTGTGAGTGAGGATGCCTCAGTCCAGGAATTTGTTTCATTCCTCCTAACTGAACCTATAGTGAATAGCAGAACCAGGAGTCAGGGCCAGGCTGGAGGCGTGCTTAGGTGGGTAGATTGCTGGTTTAGCATGACCTAAGGTCCTGAGTGTGATCTGTGTACTGCTAAAAAAAAAAACAATTTTAAAGGTCGGTCTGAAAAAAAAAATCCATTCCAAATCTTATCTTTCTTTTTTTCATTATTGCAAATACCTGACCTGTTAGTGCTTTATTAAACATGGCCCCCTGCTGGAAAATAAAGAAACTTGCTGGATTTTAGCGGAATTGCCTCAAAAGCTGACAGTCATGCAAGGAGTTACTTTACCTGTGTCATTCAGTTTGCTTACTCTTAAGGTCACCCAGATCATTTGCATTATGGAATTTTTTTTTCTTTTGTTTTGTTTTGTTTTATTTCCAAGTTTTACAGGGTGGCTTTCAGTTTTTCAAATTTATTTTTCTCTTATTTTTTTATTATTTAAATGCATTTTATACATTATTACATATTAATAATATTGAGTATTTTGAGAATCAACTAATACATAAAAAATTGTTCAACTTTTATATTCATATCCCTTCATACCCTAAAAATATCATTAATGAATACTTAATACTATCCATGACTGAGGATACTATATCTAATGTTGAATACTAAATTGTTTCAAAACATACAAAATATTCTTTGGGAGTTAAACATAGTAAAAGAGGGTAAAGTGAATCATTCAAAAGTCCTTATATGATACCACCTGACCTATATAGTGAGAGAATATTTAAAACACATTATATATCTGTTTACATTGTCTAACAATCAGTTTACTTAAAAAAGATTATCAGTGTTTCTAGGAAAGAAATTATTTTATCAGTAAGTATATTTTAAAAATTTCAAAAGAGCAAAAACTCTTTGAAATTAAACATTAAGAAGATGCTAATTTTAAGCACAGTGAGAAAAATTATCAATAATATTTCCATGATGTTTGCAGAACATGATTTTAATATTTTCAACTGTTAATATTCAACAAACAGAATAATTATTTTAAGATATATTTCATTGTTATGTCTCACTTTTCATTGCTGATTTTATTAATTTGGATACTGTCTCTGTGCCCTCTGGTTAGTCTGGCTAAGGGTTTGTCTATCTTGTTGATTTTCTCAAAAAAACAGCTCCTGGTTTTGTTGATTCTTTGTATAGTTCTTTTTGTTTCTACTTGGTTGATTTCAGCCCTGAGTTTGTTTATTTTCTGTGATCTACTCCTCTTGGGTGTGTTTGCTTCTTTTTGTTCTAGAGCCTTCAGGTGTGCTGTCAAGCTACTACTGTAAGCTCTCTTCACTTTCTTTTTGGAGGCACTTAGAGCTATGAGTTTTCTTCTTAATACTGCTTTCATTGTGTCCCATAAGTTTTGGTATGATATGTCTTCATTTTCATTAAATTCTAAAAAGTCTTTAATTTCTTTCTGTATTTCTTCCTTGACCAAGATATCTTTGAGTAGAGCATTGTTCAGCTTCCATGTGTATGTGGGCTTTCTGTTGTTTTTGTTGGTATTTAAGACCAGCCTTAGTCCATGGTGATCTGATAGGGGGTGCATGGGGTTATTTCGATCTTCTTGTATCTGCTGAGACCTGTTTTGTGACCGATTATATCATCAGTTTTGGAGAAGGTTCCATGAGGTGCTGAGAAGAAGGTATATTCTTTTGCTTTAGGATGAAATGTTCTATAAATATCTGCTAGATCCGTTTGGTTCATAACTTCTGTTAGTTTCACTAATCTGTCCATTGCTGAGAGTGGGGTGTTGAAGTCTCCCACTATTATTGTGTGGGGTACAATGTGTGCTTTGAGCTTTAGTAAAGTTTCTTTTATGAATGTGGGTGCCCTTGCACTTGGAGCATAGATGTTCAGAATTGAGAGTTCATCTTGGTAGATTTTTTCCTTTGACGAATATGAATTGTCCTTCCTTATCTTTTTTGATAACTTTTGGTTGAAAGTTGATTTTATTCTATATTAGAATGGTTACTCCAGCTTGTTTCTTGGGACCATTTGCTTGGAAAATTGTTTTCCAACCTTTTACTCTGAGGTAGTGTCTGTCTTTGTCATGGTGGTTCATTTCCTGTATGCAGCAAAATGCTGGGTCCTGTTTATTTACCCAGTCTGTTTGTATATATCTTCTTTGGGGAATTGAGTCCACTGATGTTAAGAGATATTGAGAAGTGATTGTTATTTCCTGTTATTTTTGTTGTTAGAGGTGGAATTATGTTTGTGTGGTTATATTCTTTTGGGTTTGTTGAAAGATTACTTTCTTGCTTTTTTTCTAGGGTGAAGTTTCCCTCCTTGTGTTGGTGTTTTCCATCTATTATCCTTTGTAGGGCTGGATTTGTGGAAAGATATTGTGCAAATTTGGTTTTGCCATTGAATGTCTTGGTTTCTCCATCTATGGTAATTGAGAGTTTTGCTGGGTATAGTAGCCTGGGCTGACATTTGTGTTCTCTTAGGGTCTGTATGACATCTGCCCAGGGTCTTCTAGCTTTCATAGTCTCTGATGAGAAATCTGGTATAATTCTGATAGATCTGCCTTTATATATTATTTGACCTTTTTCCTTTACTGCTTTTAATATTCTTTCTTTGTTTAGTGCATTTGGTGTTTTGATTATTATGTGACGGGAGGAATTTCCTTTCTGGTCCAATCTATTTGTAGGCTTCTTGTATGTTCATGGGCATCTCTTTCTTTAGGTTAGGGAAGTGTTCTTCTATAATTTTGTTGAAGATATTTACTGGCCCTTTAAGTTGGGAATCTTCCCTCTCTTCTATACCTATTATCCTTAGGTTTGGTCTTCTCATTGTGTCCTGGATTTCCTGGATGTTTTGGGTTAGGAGCTTTTTGCTTTTTGCATTTTCTTTGACTGTTGTGTCAATGTTTTCTATGGTATGTTCTACACCTGAGATTCTGTCTTCTATCTCTTGTATTCTGTTGGTGATGCTTGCATCTATGCCTCCTGATCTCTTTCTTAGGTTTTCTATCTCCAGGGTTGTCTCCCTTTGTGATTTCTTTATTGTTTATATTTCCATTTTTAGATCTTGGATGATTTTGCTCATTTTCTTTGCCTGTTTGTGTTTTCCTGTAATTCTTTAAGGGATTTTTGTGTTTCCTCACTGAGTGTTTCTAGCTGTTTACCTGTGTTCTCCTGTATTTCTTTAAGGGAGTTATTTACATCCTTCTTAAAGTCCTCTATCACCATCATGAGAAATAATTTTAGATCCGAATCTTGCTTTTCTAGTGTGGTGGTGTATCCAGGACTTGATATGTTGGGCGAATTGGATTCTGAAGATGCCATCTGATATCTCTAGTGCTACCTGCCCTCATTATATCTGACTGGAACCTGTCCTTCCTGTGATCCTGGTTCTTCCAGAGCTCCTCAGAGTTCAGCTGTTTCTGTGATCCTGTGATTCTGGGATCTTGTGATCCTGAAATCCTGGGTGTGTCAGAGTTCCTGGGAATCAAGCTGCTTCTGGGACCCTGAGATCCTGGTGTGACCAAGCTACTGGGATCCTAGGATCCTGAGATCCTGTGGTCCTGGGTGTGTTAGAGTGGCTGGGAGTGGATCTTCCTCTGGGTGTTGGACGACTGGTTGTGGAGTTCATGCCCAAGGTCTGCTCAGGACACCAGCCCAGACGGGAAGGAACCAGTAACACTGGTTGGGTGGAGTTCCTCGGTGCCTGGGTTCCACTTTATGGAATGTTAATGGCTAAAGCAGTAGTGTGGGGAACTCCTGGCATGGGTGCTTACCAGCATACATGTTTGCTGTGGCTGATGGGTTGTAGGAGTGCTCAGGCCTTTGGCTTTTCTATGTAACACAGGGCAAAGAAATTTCATTGTCTTGAACTGCACAGGAAAGCCATGTTCAACCTGAGGTTCATGGCTTGTGAGTACATACATACATTTATGTCGCATGATACTGCAATATAGCAAGCTACCCTTGTACCACAAGCAGCCCAAGGCCACGAGCTGAACACCTGTGGTTTGTTGCTATTGTTGGTAGAATTATTACTAAAATTTTAAGAGAAGATAGAGAATACTAAGCAATGCTTGAGAAAGCCCAACATTTTAATAGACACCGAATATACACACATGGCATCAGGAAAGTCTGCCATGCTTACTAGAATGAGGAACGATGCTTTAAGTATGAGCTCCCCATCTACAAGAACATTACAAGGTATGGAGCAGTGCCTGCTGTTGGATAACCATCTGGGAAAACAGTATAGTATTTCCTCTAGAACTTAAAATCAGATCCTACAACCCAAGAATCCTACCTGTCAAATCCATCCAAGGCACTGAAGTTAGGATCTTGAAGAGCCATCTCCACTCCACATCCCTGAAGCAGTATCCACAAAGCAAGCTATTGAAGTAGTTTGTCTGTCCTGCATAGGTAAGGAGACTGTATACATATATACAATAGAGTTTTATTCAGTCCCACAAGGGAGGGAAGCCTACCATTTGTGACCACATATATGGGTCTGGAGACAATACACTGGGTGAAACAAAAACACAGGCAGATGCGACGCTGCACACAGTCTTGTAGATAAAACTGAAATTGCATAGCTCATGGTAGTAGGAAGTGCAAGGTTGTTTCTAAGAGTAAGGATGAGGAATAGTGAGAAGGTGATGTTCGGGAATCCTTGAGAGTAGCACCACTCACAGTGATCTCCTTCTGTTTCTCTAGCTTATGGGATGTTGAATTTCCCCACATCTTAGATGCTTCATTTTCCATAGAGTGGGTGGGAATACAATAGATCCCTACACTAAAGAGTTCAGCATCATGCTTGGCAACTGATTAGATCTCAATAAGTATCATTAAGAATGCCATCAATCTTACTGAATACAGGAGTGGTTTCTATAGAAGCATATGTAAGCATTGAAAGGAAAAGTATTGGCTCACAACCCCCAAGACCAAGATCTCAGCACCAAGAACATTTATTTGGCCCAAATGGACAGAGGCCAGGGAATAAGAGACAAAGATAGGAAAAGAGAGAAGTAGAAGGAAACAAGCAAGAGGGAGGAGGGATATTTGTCACTGGGGGACAGAGGACTACCTCTGAATAGAGAGGAGGCAGATGTGGCACACAGAAAAATAAGTTTGTAATGGTAAAATGACAAATGCTGTTATGATGAGGTGTTTAATTTTAATTGGGCATGTTAATGAGGTGAGCGAAAGGGAGCTTTTGGTTACTGGACTTCAATATTCTGATAGCTAGACCTTGGTAGTCAGCCTCAGGAGGGGGAAGTGGACAAAGAAGGGAATGTACCTTGGTAGCTAGCTTTAGGAATGTAATCTAATGGGTTTTAGCAAAACAAAAGGAAAGGAGAGAAGGACAGGACCTGCCAGAGACTAGCTCTCCACATTTGAACTGCCAGAGTCCTGTTGAGAGGATTTGGTGACATTTTCCAGTTTTCCACCAGGCTCACTTGGCTTCTCTGTCTTATGTTCTAGGATTCAAATACACAAGAGTGAACAAGGTAAGCGAAAAATATTAAAATGTACTTGTTACTCTTCAAAGGCACAGGTATGAAAGCACAGCAAGGCGCAGCTTGAACATCACTTGAAAACTCTGTTCTGGGTTTCAATAATTTTTTATTTTCATTGATAAATCAAAACATTCTCAGGTTGGGGATTTAGCTCATTGGTAGAGTGCTTGTCTATCAAGCAAATGGCACTGGGTTCAGTCCAAGGATCCTAAATAAGGAGGAAGAAGAGGAGGGGGAGGAGGAAGAAGAGGAAGGGGAGGAGGAAGAAGAGGAGGGGGAGGAGGAAGAAGAGGAGGGGGAGGAAGAAGAAGAAGAAGAAGAAGAAGAAGAAGAAGAAGAAGAAGAAGAAGAAGAAGAAGAAGAAGAAGAAGAAGAAGAAGAAGAAGAAATTCTTAACCACTGGTCCTGCCCAAAAATAGTGAACTTAACTCCTGGTTCTGTTTCTTTTCACAGACTCCTTTGCCACCTCCTCGGTAAGATATTTAAAATCATATTTGTGGGACTGGAGCGATGGTTCAGAGATTAAAAGCACTAGCTACTCTTTCAGAGAAAGCAGATTTGATCCCCAGCACCCACACGGTAGCTCACAACCACCTATAAGCTCAGTCCCAGGGGCTCTGACGCCTCCACAGACACGGCACTCACGTGACGCACAACCAACACACCGACAAAGCACTCATACATACAAAGTAGATTTTTATAAATTTAATCATTTTGTTTTGCTGTAAATTTAAATGATTGTGCCAGCTCCTAAAAAGAGAAGCACAAGCATTTGGCCTTGGAGAAGCTGGTCTATGAACAAGATCAAGCAAGCCTCCATTCATTCACATCATCAGAGAGTCCTTCTGCTGTCAGCAAAACTCCCTCCATTCATCTTCCTTTCTTAGTACTCATGTTTGGAGCAAATAAGTTCCATTTTTTTACAGTTGCTTATTTATGGTAGGTAGTGTGCATCTGCCACAGTGTGCTTGGGAAGTCAGAGGATAGCATATAGGAGGAGTTGATCCTCTATTTCTACTAGGTGGATCCTGGGGATCAAACTAGGATCTTCAGCCTTGACAGCAAGTACCTTTTCCTGCTGAGCCATTTCACCAGCCCTCGACCAAGCTGGTCAAACACGTAATCAGGCAGATCATGTTAAACAATGTTGGTGAATGCCTAACACTAACCGAGAACCTCTGATTACCATGAAGGTACCCATTTCTACAGCAGTGTCTCTACACTGGCTGCTCTTTCTTCCCAGAATCTTCCTCCCTAGATAATAACATCATATGCTCTTTTATTTTTTCCAAAAACCAGACAGAGAATATTGTAGGTACACCTAGCTGCCCAGACTTTTGAGATCAGGACAGACAGACATCACTTCAGCCCCTACTCTTCCCTTGCATGGGGCTAGGGGGAATCTCGAGCCAAGGACGTCTTTCTTATTTCCTTTCAGAACATCAACATCCACCAAACTGCATGAGGGACTTTGTGGATAAGTACATGAGTGGCTGGAGAACATGGATGGATGAGGCTTTTATTGACTTGAAAACATTTTCATGATTCCTAGGGGAGTTTTTGAAATTCAGATCATCCAGTGTGGAACAAGCAAGAGAACATAATTCTCTTTCCCCAGGCTTCCTAAGGTCTAAATAGGTAGCATGTTGAAAAGCATATGACACACTACAGTGTCGCACACAGTACAAAGAAAACAGCATCAGAGCACACAACTCTGAAAGAGTGAGGATGCTGAAGTTTAAAGATGCCCAGAATGGTCCAGGCTGCAGAAAGCATCCTCCAGACTTGAGCTTCAAACCCACAACAAGGGAGGGGAGGGAAAAGGCCATAGGGAACTCACTGTCTAAGAAAGGAATGGCTGCAGACCAGCTCAATCCTTATCCGTGTGACTCTTCCCACAGGCCTGCCATCACTCTCCCCAAGAAGTACCAACCCTTACCTCCAGCACCACCAGAGGAGAGCAGTGCGTACTTCCCTCCAAAACCTACCTTTCAAGAAGTCCAGAGGGGGCCCAGGTGAGACACTTGTCACTGCTGTGATATGACCAGGAATGGTGGCTAGCAGGGAGGAGATGAGAGAAACCAAACAGATCTCCTCTCTGAATTCCCCACCACTGTATGTGACAGGGGAGAGGGCAGAGAACTATACCTAGAGGAATGATAGACTTGGGGTCCTTCAAAGCAATAAAATAAGCCACTGATAAAACTGCTTCCTTAAGAAGTTGGCTCATCACAGGAACTATGAAATACCAGGAGGAAATCAGGACTCAGTTAAAACCAAAAGTAGGTTTAGAAAACTCCTGGATCGATCCAGGACATCCCTTCACCAGCTTCCAGACACCTAGCATGGAATATAACCAAGCTTAAACATCCTTCTGGAAAAAAAAACTGTCACTGCCAAACAGATTTGCCAGCCAGTCCTTCACCAGCAAGAGAAGTGGGCCAGCTGACACTAATCATAAATGTGTCGGGAATGTTCATCCAAGAAAGTGAATGCCCAAAAGTCCCTTATTTCGGAAGAGAGGACGAAGTGTGCCTCTCCTTACTCTGGCCCAGGATGAGTGAAAATTTCTCATGGAGGGCTTGAGTCAATAGGCTGCTGAAGCAGTGGCATGACTAAATAGAATGGTGCCTTGGGAATATGAAATTCAAGCCATTTCGAGCATCTATGGAAAGCCTTCTCATGTCTGGTTCCAACAGGCATACTAAATGACTGATTATTCCTTATCTGGGACTGTCCTCTTACCTTTTTTTCTTTATAGACCCATACAAAGAAGCATCCTCTCTCTTGTGAACAGTCCTCTCCACCTGTCCCCATGTCCCTTAGACAGGCCCAGGGGAAAGAACACAGAACTCAACTATAACTACAAAGTCCATGGTAGAGATTCTGCTTCTCACAACCTTCCATTGTTTTATATAATCTCGGGGATACCTCCCTGAGTCTGGCTGGGGGGAGCAGCGTAATGGAGGGTAGGCATTGAAGGTTGGGGGCTTGGGGGCAGCTGTCCTCAACTATGGATGATTTTGTCCTTGTTTTGAATGGAAGCAGGCAGTGATATCTAGAGAAACTTGAAGTTGGGTCCACTTGAAGTAGAGACAGGGAGCCTGCATGGCATCTTGAAGAGGGTAGCAGAGCCCATCACAGAGGGAAATAGGTAGTTCATTAGGATGTCCAGTGACCTACTGTGTAGACCTTTCCTGAGGCCAAGGATAGGTAAGAGCAGGGTTCTGTGTTGCCTCAAACTCACCCCACAGGCTAATGTGAGAACTGGCTCCTATGAAGTGTTCAGCAGCACAGACTGAAACTAAAATCTATTCCATGCTATGGCTGAGAGCCCTTTCTGCCCTTGGCATCCCCTCTTTCTACAGTATTCCAAGATTCTAGCCAGCCTACCTACTCCAAAAGGAAAACTTGAGCCATTTCAGTACCAACATTTCCTGGCACAGTACCTAACATGGATAGAAGTAGATGTTGACTAAGTAAGTAGGTTAGAAGTTGTGGCAGATCCAAAGACAACCACTATATTAGTGACTTTTCTGTTGCTGTGATAAAATACCATAGCCAAAAGAGACTTTTTAAAACTGTTTCTTTTATTTTTTGATATTATAAAAATATTATATCATTTGCCCCTTCCCTTTCTTCCAAATCCTCTTATATACCCTCTTCTTGCTGTCTTTTAAATGCATGGTTTATTTTTTTAATGTTTGTTACAGTCATATATATAATATTATATACATATAATGCCCTGCTCAATCTATATAATGTTAATTGTATGTATATTTTCTCGACTGACCACTAGGTTTTCGATAACCAATTGGTGTGATCTTCCCTGAGGAAATCTATTTATCCCACTCCTAGAACTTAATTTCCTATAGTTCTTTGGGTAGAATTTAAGCCAAGTGGTCTTTCCCTCATCCACTTCATCAGGTCTATCATTGTCCTTGTTCAGATCATGCTTAGGAAGTCATGTGAATGGGACTTTATGTGTGCAACTTCTGCATCACTAGACACAAGCTCATAGCAAACTCCCTGATCCTCTGGCTCTTACACTCTCTCTATTCCTTCTTCTGCAATATTCCTTATGCCTTAAGTAAGGGATCATTTTGTAGATGTATTCACTGGGACTGGGCTCCACAACTCTATATTGGTTGTACTTTTCTCTAATTATCTCTGTCTGTTGCAATGGGATATTGCCTTGATAGAAGTGAGGACTATAGGCATAAGGACAAATGCTGGCAATGCAGTTAGGGATTGTTCTAGTTTCATGAAATGCAGTTATAGGTTTTCCTCCAAGATCCATTACTTCACTACTGGGTAGTTGGCTGGGTTTCTAGTGCCCTGTATGATTTCCCTGTTTAGTGGGTCTTAAGTCCAATTTTAGAGCTGTTGGTAACCACCAAGGAATGTGTGCCATTACTGCACTCTTAGAGTTATTGTGCCTTGGTGGTCATTGATATGGTTCATAGGCATCATAGCTGGGTAGGACTGTGGCTTGCTTCCTTCTCTGGGAAGCTTTCATGATGCCTTCTCATACCATGGGAGCTAGCTAGTCCTCAGGGAGAAAGCATTCATGTCAAGAGCCTCTGAGCTCCACATGTGAAGTGCATGGAACTTCCCTTCCACCTCTGGGGGCAACCAAGGGCAATAGCAACAGCCTAAAATATTGTGGGAACCTCTTGAACAACCCTGACCAACAACTCAAAAGAGTTTCTCATGCCTGGTGTTGGGGTTTTGATTAGATGGTCTTTGGCTCTTGGAGGGAGCGTTGTCAGCCCAGATGGGAAATTTTCATTTAAACTATATATGAATATTTATTGCATTATAGTTATTTTAGGTAGATAATTAGAAGTATGAATCCTTATGACTTTCTCAGATACCTTTACTGTTATTTTGCCTTTCCGCCTCCTTTTTGCTCTGGTTTCCAATGTCTGAGACAATGCCCTTGATTTCTGCAGTCCCTCTGCAGCCAGTTCCTATCAGTCTCTGTGCTGAGGGAGTATTGGTCACAGAGCTTTGATACATTTTTAACATATTGAATTATTTCATCAAGAATTTTCTGGGGCCTAAACAGATGGGTTAGCAGTTAAGAGCTCTTGCCTAAAAGCTTGTAATGTTCTTGTAGGGATTCCAAGTTCATTTCCCAGCACTACATGGTAGCTCACAACCATTTGTAACTCCAGTTCCAGAGGACTTGATGACATCTTCTGGCCTCTGGGAGCTCATACACTCATGTGGTGCATATAAACTCAGACAGTCAAAATGTTCATAAATATAACAAAAGTTAATCATCTTTTTAAAAAGTAATTTTCTGAATAGAAAACTTATGTTTCTAGTTCTGATAATGTAATTTTATTGGGTTCCATGTGGATGCCTTGTATTTTGGGTTCTCTGGGAATATAGTTTATATTTACTTATAATTTACTTATATTTACTTATAGTTTATATTTACAATGTTGCCGTGGCCTCCACCACTGTGTTTGCTCTCCCTGGATAGTAGATGTGGTTCCTTGTGGAGTCTTTTAGGCCCCATTTGTCTCTACCAGCTCCACCACTCTCTCTTTTACATGCTAAGTCTTGACTTCAGAAAACAATGCTAGGTGGCAGCATTTCAGTGAAGGATGATGTCCTTAGGTCTTCCATGGACAACCAAACACTAAAGGAGAATTTGGCACTGTGAGCAACGCTAGCTAGGAATTTTCAACAATTAATGCTATAAAACTGACAATATGCACACATGCTTTTCCTCAACTTATTTTTTTTCCACTTAACATTATTTTTCTCAGAAGAGAGACTTACATCTCAACCATAAACAACTGCAACACAAGCTGTTTCAAATCAAACTCTGAACCCAGATAAAATTCTTTCTGCTACAAAGGAAGGTAGCACTTATTGAAGAAGCATTTGGGACTTTCTAAATTAACATAGACAGACCCTGCCCTTGACATAGCCTGAAGGAAAACTCAAAAGGGAATAATGGTATGGCTGAGGACCCTTTGCTTCATCCAAATGTCTATACCTCCAACAGCATCATCCTGAGTAGTCACAATTTCTGTGTTCGACAGTACCCAGCCCCTGGATGGGATGTTTGTGTGTGTGCTCCTAAGATTTAACCAAGGCCCTTGCACATGTCAAATAAGCAACCGTGTGTCTCGAGCTCCTTTGTGCAGGTTTCTGTGTGTAGTCACTCAGATACACCACGTGAAAAACAATATTATCACAACCCACACACTGAGGGCACAGAAATACAGAGCTCGTTGTACCACAGTATGTCATTCCAGTTTCAGTGAACTAAATGGGTTGGGGTTTGGGGACAAGCCAAAGCATAATTTAAGTGAAGCATCTCATATTTAGGACATGAAATACCCTGGAGGCTGGCTAGCACTCTTCCTTCTCTACCAGCCACATTGGGATCACATCTATTCAAGGAACCCAGTGCACCACCAAGTATGCTATGATGACTTGGGAAGTAAAGGAAACCTTGTCAATATCAAAAAAGCATTGCCCTTTAAAGGAAAGAAAGCGTGGGTTAGAGATATACCGATTCACATTTATGAATGGAAACTAAGGATTTGAAAGCATAAATTGTTATTATCACCATCATTATTATATGAATTTCATTACATATACATGTTATTAATACCCATTGTCATAATATATATTATTACTATTATTATTATAGGTTTATAGATATTGCTATTAGGAGAAACTGGGTAGAGAAACACAGCATCTCTCTGAATCATGTCAGATCCCACTGGGCATCCTAAAGTGATTTTCGAATAGAGGCTTCATATGAAGCCAAGTGCAACCATCAGAGTGTACACAAACAAGAGGCACTGTCTTAGTTGAAACAAATTAATGTTTTTTTTTTTTCAGTAGAACTTTCAACCCTCTTTCTCACTGTCTAAATTTGGGGTTTGGGGAGGAAATTTAGTTTATTAAGAATGGCAGAGGGCATAGATAACACAGAAGGATTCTAGTCCAATCCATTTCAAACTACACCAATAACTAAAGAATGTTCAAGAAAGTCCACATTTATAGAAGATAGCAGCATCTTTAAACTAAGTTAAACTAAGCACCTGTTATATCAAGAGACGAATGTTAGAACTTCTCCTGCATATTTATGCTCATGTTTTAATCAACTAGCTCTGGCAGACAGAGCATGGGCAACTAAAGAAATGCAAGATGCCTTTGCTGAAGCAACAGGAGCCCATGAGGGCAAAGGATCTTCCAAGTGCCAGAATGCTCACCTACTCTTCATGCACAGAGTCAGAGAGTGCTGGGGTTCTGCCTGAAAATTCAATTTATCAATGTGGAAGATTCCAAAGCTAACCTGTCCTGGAGTTCCATTCCATTTGTGAGGTACATCAGAGACTTTATACATTGAGAGCTTTATCTAACAGAAGGACAGCCGCCCCACCTGTCCAACACATAAATGAAATCAAGCGAGAGTACAGAATCTTAGAGTGCAAGATTTGCTTACACACTCAGTTAAATCCACTTAAATATTTGAAAGGCTTTTGTAGGCTGAACATATTTGATTTTTGAATACTGTGCATGCTGACAGTGCAGGTTCAAATCTTAGCAAGCCAAACTTCCCTTCATGCTTTTTGTTGATTTAGTAAAGTCAATATGTAACTATAGAAAACTTCAGGACATAGTTCACACACCCCACAGGACTGAATGCCATGAGTGCTATAACTTAAAACTACAACTTTAAAAACACTTCTAGGATTTTTGGTTGGCTGGTTAGTTTGGTTCAGGGTTTTTTGGTTTGGTTTGGTTTTTGGTTTTTCGAAACAGGGTTTCTCTGTGTGGTCCCAGCCATCTGAAACTAGCTCTGTAAACTCATAGAGATCTACCTGTCTCTGCCTCTTGAATGCTAGGTCTAAAGGCATGGACTACCACACCCAGCCACTTCTATGATTTTTTTTAAGGTTTACTTATTTATTATATGTAAGTACAATGTACCTGTCTTCAGATACTTTTTCTTCTTGCTCTGGCCCCTCTCGCTTGCTGTAGCTGTCTTCAGACACCCCAAAAGAGGGCATCAGATCTCATTATGGATAGTTGTAAGCCATCATGTGGTTGCTGGGATTTGAACTCATGACCTTCAGAAGAGCAGTTGGTACGCTTAACTGCTGAGTCATCTCTCCAGCCCCATTTCTATGATTTTTTAAGATGTATTTTCTATATTTATTTGAGGAGGAGAGGGAGAGAGAGAGGGAGAGAGGGAGAGAGAGAGAGAGAGAGAGAGAGAGAGAGAGAGAGAGAGAGAGTGTACATCACTGGCATTCAGATTCCTGCAGAAGCCAGAGAGTATCCGATGAGACCCCCGCTCCCTTCCCATGAGCCAACTAATGCTGTGGGTGCTGGGAACCAAATGTGTCCTCTGAGAGAGCAACAAGCACTCTTAACTGCTGGGCCTTCTCTCCAGCCTCAGCTTTAAATTAAAAAAAAAAAGAAAGAAAGAAAGAAAATTATACAAGGTTACCTGAGTCCATTTGCAGGCAAGGATATAATGTACTTTGTACACATTACATCCTAAATTAAGCCATCCCACCAGCATCTTTGACACACCAGAACCTCGAGCATTGAAAATGCTGAGACTAATCATCTCAGTTCAACCAGAAAATAATTAAGAGTATAGATAAGAGTATAGATGTTGGTGCATTATCCATAGTATCTCTTATTTTACATGTGCCCATCCCACAGGAACTTGGGAGAGGCACTAAGTCTGAGGAAGCTCTCTTTCAGACTCAGTCTCATGTAGCCCAGGCTGGCCTTTAACTACTAAGCTTCCTGCTTTTACCTCCTCAGTGCTGGGATTACTGGCCTATACCACATGCCTGGTTTATGCAGTGCTAGGGAGAGAACAGAAGTCACTTGAGGCAATCAGTCCACCACCCACTAAGCGGGATCCTTGGCCCCTGCTTTCACTTGTTGGCTACTATAGATAACGTAGCTGGGACCTTCTGCATGCAAGTGTTTGTGTATGTTTTTAATTCCTTTGGATGTAATTCAAGCATACCATTTCCCAAAGCAAAGGAGTTGCTTAGATATGAGACCAGCAGCCAAGGTTAGTCAGGCTGCTGATCCAGTCCAATTCCAAAGGTCTAGATGCCCAGCTTCCCACTGAGACTGGCAAAACCACCTTAACCTCCCGGCATGCCCTCTTTTTTACTCACACACTCAGGCTGGTGGACAATACACCCTCGGCCCACTTCCTCCCTGGCTTGCTCACCAGTCTGGCCACATATGACATTCTTCTTACACATTGCATGCCACAGATTCATGGTTTGTCTCATGTTCTTCTTCCAGTAACCCTCCAGAATGCTGCCATTCCGTGAGTGAGAACAAATCAAATGAAGAGGTCTGGAATCCCAGCCAAT
The DNA here is from genome assembly GCF_008632895.1 of Mastomys coucha. NCBI lineage: Eukaryota > Metazoa > Chordata > Mammalia > Rodentia > Muridae > Mastomys > Mastomys coucha. The sequence continues at coordinate 33,080,265 of NW_022196905.1, read as the reverse complement.
ATATGAGGAACATCAGTGACTTTATACATTGAGGGCTTTATCTAACAGGAGGACAGCCACCCCACTTGTACACTACACATATAAATGAATTCAAGCAAGAGAGCTTAAGGACCCTCAAAGAGAGCAAAATTTGCTTACACACTCAGTTAACTCCACTTAAATATTTGAAAAGCCTTTGTTAAAAGGAATGCATTTGATTTTCGAACACTGCTCATGCTGATGGTGCAGGTTCAAATCCCAGCAAGTCAAACTTTCCTCAGGCTCAGAGGGTAAAGCACTTACAGCAGGGCATGAGGATCTGAGTTCAAATCCCCAGCACCCACATACAAAGCCTGCTGTGTCAGTAGATATGCTTATAACCCCAACACTTGAGGTAACAGAGACAAGCAGATTCCCTCTGGCTCACAAGCTGGCCAGCCTAGCAGACCAGTGAGAGACTCTGTCTCAAAAGATAAGGTGAGAGAGTGAAGGAAGAAGAGCTCACTGTCAAGTTCTGCCCCTCTACGCCCTCCCCCCAACACACACTAATACTGGAGGCCTGACCACATATTGAATGCTTAATGCTTGCTCTCCAACCCAGCCACCTAGCACAGTCAGGTCCTCCCTATCCAGTTTCATGGCTTTTCTTCTGTCTCATTCTCTCTTCGTCACCCCTACTCTTTCTCTGACCATCAAGGGATCTCAGTGCCCCTGACAGCTTTGTATTTGAAGCTCACATTCTCAAAGTGAAAACCTGAGAGCTGGCTAAGCAGAGGTCTAAGTAAACTGATGAAATCTGGCATGGAAGCTCAGGTGTCAGGAAAGATGAGGGGGGTGGCTCAAGCCCTCTGAAAGTGACAAGTGAGTCCTTCCGTGTGCCTCTGCTCACCAGCTTCCATACTGGCTTAGCACTTCTCCCTTTCCTTGGAAAATTACAAGAAAAATAGCCCGGTTTCATTTTATAGGGCAGTGATGAATATCACAGTGGACTATGGACTATTAATTTGGCCATGAAAACGTAATCAAAAGTTTATAAGATTCACAATGATTTTATCTTGCTCATGATAAATTGCCTTTACTTAACACCTTCTTTCTTTTCTTTTCTTTTTCCTCCTTTTTTTATAGGCAGAGGAGCACAAAAGACTTCAGTAAGGTAAGTAGCTATTTTGTCTAACAAAGAGGGAATTTTGTGTATTATCTCTGCGAGAAGCAAGATTCTGATCATCTTAGACAGCAGGGAGCACGGAGGATTCAAGGGGCTGTCTACTTTCTTTGCATTTTTTTTGGCAGGGGATGGGGGGACAGAGGCTTCTGCTAGAATTTGGCTTCACCCTAACAGTCAGATTGTTATAATTTACCAAGATCTCTGCCTGCTTTTGTGTGAGCTGCAACTAGAGGAGACCATTTCTCCAGTATGGAAAAAAAAAAAAAAAAAACCCTGCTAGGAAGGGCAAGGGCCGTGCTTGTGGGCACACTAAGCCCCCACTTGATTGCATGGGGTAAAAAAGGGATCTATTTCAGCAGAAATTGCAGGCTACCTGCTTGGACTCCAGTTTTCCAAGTCAGGGCAGACTGGATCCCATGTGGTCGTCACACAGCCCTAAGAAAAGAAAGCCCGGGAAGGAACCCACTGTCAGAGCTTCCCCAGCTGACAGAATAGGGGACCATGCCAGGAGATCCCATCTTCCTGATCTGCTCCCTTCAGCTGTGACTCTACCTGAAAACATAGAGGCCCTGAAAATAAGTTTTTAAAGGTTAAGAAGGAAAAGAAAGAGGGGAGAGGGAAAAACAAAGGAGAAAAATGCTTCTACCTCACTCAAATACGTTTGCTAACAGAAAAAAAAAAAAAAAGTTAACAATAGAACTAGAGAGGTTTTCACTGTGCCTTTCTAATTGTATTTGATTTGGAATTTGAAGCCCTTAAGCAAAACAATCAGCTGGACCCCAATAAAATAAAGCAACCCTCCCTGAAGCAGGCTACTCATAGTGTTTATAGGTCTCCTTCCCCTGCCTTTGACAAGCCTGAGAGCTCCTGCAGCATCTGATTGAGCACTTTGAACTGCTGCGAAAATACTCAGTGGGAAGACTTTCAAACTCCTCATTTAGAATAGATTCATTACCCTTTATACCTGGCCTGCGGATTAGCTTTGATTTGCTATCCATAATACACATGCCCTCGTTCCAGAATCCTGGGGATGCTGAGGTCTTTAAAATAAAAGGGCCTTCAGTTGGTGAGCATCAAACAAGGCACAGGATGCCTCTCTAAGCAAATTGCTGCTAAAGGTTTCTTGTCTCCAGAGCCAACATGAATCAAGAGAGCTGGGCTCAAGGTCAGCTTATTCTCAGATTCTCAGGGTAACTATGGGAAACTGGTCAGAGAACCCCACCTCTTTGTAACTTCTCTGTAAAACAAGGATTCCTAATATTTCTAGATTTTACAGCCCTTTGAATTATTGATGAAAGGTATAATAAATCTTCCTTATGCACACACAAAAAAAGTATGATTTTATTTATTATCAGAACATTTTTTATTTCAGAAGGTTCCTAAGCCATATCATGGCTTTTCTGTCCCCCAAGTTCATGAATCCCTTGTCTATCTGATTCCTGGGGGCTCCTAGCAGAGGCATTGTCTGGAATGGACTTTGGAAATTATTTGCAATGAGGCGCTGAATACAATATAAAGCTCTCTGTTTCTTTGGAGTTTGTAGGTAGAGCCAGGCATGGTGGTACCCACATGCAATACCATCACATAGGAGGCCAAGGAAGAAAGATTGCTGTATAAGCTGAAACTTCAAATACATACTGAGACCTTGTCTCAAAGAAGAAAGTGTGGTTGGTGTGTGTGTGTGTGTGTGTGTGTGTGTGTGTGTGTGTAGTGTAGTGTGGTCAGAATGCAAGCCCAATAAATGTATAGATTCTTCATCACATTCAGGAAGCCTACCATTTTTAATCAAAGAAAGAGAAAGAAAATGTTTGGAAAGAGGAATACCTGCATTTAAAAAAAATAACATTTTCTGTTCATTTTTTAAAATGAAAATTTCAAAAAGGTAAAGAAGTCTCACAACCTCATAGTCAAACATGACTTCTACTACTTTCTTTCTTCAAACCCACACGTATATGAACACTTAAAACAAACCCCATGAAACCTGTGGACAGTATATTCTTACTCCATTCTTAGTGTGGATATCTTCTATGCCTGCATAATACCACAGTAACCAAGTGTAGATCCCAAATGAACAATTCCTGCATCATTGTGGGTGCATGAGTATGTGTGTGATACATGCTTTAGTGCATGCATTAGTGCTTGTGTCAGTGCATGTGTTGTGCATGTGGGTGCATGGGTGCTTGTGTGCAATTTGTGCATGTGTGTACATGCATATGGGTGTGCATGTGCGTGTGTGTGTGTGTGTGTGTGTGTGTGTGTGTGTGTGTGTGTGTGTAGCATGTGTATGCATGTAGGTATGTGGATCGGTGTGCAGGCCCATGTGTGTGCATGTGAAGGCCTGAGGAAGGTGCCAAGCTACTTCTTCAGTTGCTGTCTGTCTTAAGATCTCTCACAAACCCTCAAGTTTGGCAAGGCTCAGCTTGCCAGGGCCTCTCAAGATCCACCCATCTTGGCTCCTTCCTCCCACCTGGCTGCAATCACAGGTACATGCAGCCATGCCCCACTTTTACAAGAGTCATGGAGATCAGAACTCAGGTCCTAACAGTTGCACAGCAAACCCTCTCAGCGACTGAGCCACCTCCTAGGGGAGCACCTCTTACTTACCTGGGCCCAAAGACTATTTCCAATGCTCCTGTGCTATAAGAAACAATGCCATGGGCATCCTTGCACTTTGCCTGGATTCGCTTTCCTGGAAAATATGTTTCACCAAGACAGTTGACCATATAAGAATATTTTAAAGACTTTTGATAACTGTGAATGAATAGTTCTCTACTAGTACAATCATCCTTTAACACCATTGGCCAATTACACATTTGTTACGTCATACACAGAAGATAATACCTTGAGTTTTTTGAGTTTTATGCAGTCTTTTAGAAAAACTATTTGCAGATCTTCTTAAAAGTCTATACTATTTTCCCCAAACTTCACTAATAAGATTCCCAATATTCATGGTGTTATGTTAAATTTTCTGTTACCTGCACCCATTCACCATTACCTTTTCTATCTTTTTCTAATCCAACACAGGTCCTTGGAGTAAAAGAAGGTAACTGTTTACATTGTTGTTTTGTTTTGTTTTGTTTCACCCCACTGCCATCTCACTAGGTTCTGGGTCTAGCTCTATAGGGTTAGCATTGTATGGAAAGAGAGGGTTCAAAGCTTGAGATCTGTGTGTGATGATATCATCCAGATGAATGTAAAACTTTGCAGGCTATCCCAACATCCTCTATTGTAAGGGGGATGAGTAAAATCATGAGCAAGACAAGTATCTTTATCTACATGCATTAACCAAAAGAAGCCACAGTAACCTCATGCTACCTAGGAGATGAATTGCTGTCCCACGGTCCTTGAGAAGACCTTGGTGTCTCTCTGTGGCCAGTGTCACCCATGTACATGCCCTCACACACATGTATGCATACTGGTGGTGTTATGAACATATACACACACACACACACAATGCTTGAAAATAGCAGGACCCTGAGAAGGTAACATACCTTCATGCCCACCTTGGAAATCCTGTTCCCCATTAATTTAAAATGATAAACTGTCATTCAAAAAGCCAGCCCCATGTCCCAAAGAATTACCAATGCACATTGGTCAATGAAGGAGAAATGGATTGGGAGTCTGAGACCTTTTTCAACTCACCAAGTACCATAGGTTTTCTAAGGCTATGATAAAACACAATGACCATAAACAACTTGAGGAGGAAAGGGTTTATTTCAGCTTAAAACTCTCAGTCCATACTCTATTCCTGAGAAAAGTCAGGGCAGGAATTCAAACAAAGCAACAATCTGGAGACAGGAGTTGATGCAGAAGCCATGGAGGCGGGGTAGGGGAGGCTCCTTATTGGTTTGCTCCTAATGGTTTGCTCAGCCTGCTTTCTTATAGCATTGGGGACCACCAGTCCAGAAGTGGTACTTCTCACAATGATCTGAGTCCTCCTACATCAATCATTAATCAAAAAAAAAATGCCTCAAAGATCAATTTTGTAGAGGGGGTTACTTTTTCAACTGAGATTCCCTCTAGCTTGTGTCTAGTTGAAATAAAATTATGAGAGTCTGAGTTTTATTTTCACTGTGGGTCTCTAGATGGCTCTGCCCTGTACTTTGAAGAAGCTAAAACACTTGGAAGCAGGGCCTACTCAGGTCTGTGAATTCCAAGGACCATGATAGAGAACTGGGAATTTGTTAGCAACTGAAGTAATTGTAAAACCAAATGAAATCTATGATGAATCTTAGTGTACTAAGACATCCAAGTATCCTTGCATCACACTTTGATGTTAGTAATGTAAGAACGTGGCATCATTAAGCTCCAGAGAGGCAGATGTTCCAAGTAGCTTTTAATGACAAAAAGTGATTTTATGGGTGTGTGATTAATGGACCTATCACTGACTCAAATGCCATTTCAAGTAATCAGAGTCCCTTCAGTTAAAGATGTCCAGTCTATGGTCAACCTTGGGCAGAGTGCAGAGTAATACTCAAATTAAGTCAGTGTGTACATACTTCCCTGGTTTTACGGCTCACCATCACAACTGGGAAAGTGCTTTATGAGTCTCATGTCAGAGTATATTCAATGTCTTTCATAAGGGTGGATGGCTGCTTAAAATCTATCCATGATGAAAAGCAGAAACAGTAATGGCATGCTAAGTAACTTCCGATGTGGAGGCATAGCTGAATCTGGTGATTTTTCTTGTGACTTCTGTTGCTGGGATTAAAACATTCTGGCCAAAAGCAACTCGTGTGTTTGTGGGGGCGGGGGATATTGAGTTCACACTTTGAGGTCACAGTCTCGTATTGAGGAAAATCATGGCAGGAAAGCAAGGCAGGAACCTAGAAGCAAGAACCATGGTGGAATGACAGTTGCTGACCTACATCCTAGGCTTATGCTCAGCTAGCTTTTGTAGATACCCCAGCCCCACCTGCCTGGTGATCGGGCTGACCACAGTGAGCTGGGCCCACCTCCAGCAATTAACATGCTAACCCCTCCCATACCAAAGACAGATAGGCTAATCTGATCTAGGCAATTCCTCAATTGAGACTCTTCCTTCAGATGAAGGATGTGTGACATTGACAGTTAAACTTACCTAGGACAATGACCAAAGAGGAAACATTGAGAAAACAAATTCCCGATTATAACCAGCTGGTACCTGCTGGCTTACATCAGAACCATCGAAGTTAACCTGTCCTATCACAAGACGGGAATGAGAACACAAGTGGTTTTCACAGGCAGTGGGCATCCCTAAACCCTGCAGACCCCCACAGTGGCCTTTTGATTTAACACTCTCATCAGAATGTCACTTACCAGTCACCATTCAGAAGGCCCTCATTAGCCACACAAGATTAATCCTATATCCTAAGAGGCAAGTGGATTTCTGAGTTCAAGGCCAGCCTGGTCTACAGAGTGAGTTCCAGGATAGCCAAGGCTATACAGAGAAACACTGTCTCGAAAAAATAAATAAGTAAATAAATAAAATCCTATATCCTAAAGCATAATTTATTTTCCTTATGTCACTCCAAAATGTTCTTCCTGCTTTGCTTGCTTATAGTTCCCTTGTATTTAAGAACCACATTTGGCCAGGCGGTGGTGGCGCAAGCCTTTAATCCCAGCACTTGGGAGGCAGAGGCAGTCAGATTTCTGAGTTCAAGGCCAGCCTGGTCTACAGAGTGAGTTTCAGGACAGCCAGGACTACACAGAGAAACCCTGTCTCAAAAAACCAAAAAAAAAAAAAAAAAAAAAAAAAAAAAAAAAAAACCACAGCTGGCTTCCCCACAGTAACTCCAGATTCTAGGGAAGAACCCATTTTGTACATGTTCAGCAAAGATTCATTGAATTGTGTGAATGAACCAACAAATAAAGGAACGGGTGGGTGGATGAGTTCGTGAATAAAACCAAAGTCTTTCAAAACTAATTCACCTATAATAACCCCTAAAATGCCTTCTGATGTAATATTCTGTATTTCTGGGAAAATCCAGTCATGGGTGCTTTAGATTGTAAGCAATCCATGCAATTTTTACAGCCTCCACAAGGTACTACTTCTGGTTTCTGAAAGCACCAGAACAATAATAATAAAATAATTTAAATTAAAGTTATCCCAGTGAACTCTCAAAAGCTCCCAATTGTATTCACTGTGCAATCTGACCCAAGTATGTCATACTTTCCAGAATCTCATCACCAGACAAAACCAGAATCTTCTTGCCCATCACCAAATCAAAACACTCAGAAGAGTCCACCTGCCATTGCCAGGTAAGAAATCAGGAACATCCATTAGGTATCAAATCAACAGACATGTGTCCTTTTAGATCTTAGACAGTGACAACAAGACTTCTAAGAAACAGGAAATGTTTGACCTTCTGCTCTGGAAAACATGGACACCTCTGTCTGCCTTGGAATCTACTAATGTCTTTCTGCTATTTATAAATAATTGGATGAGGGGTATAGAAACTTGAATATTAACTGAGTTGGATGAATATTAACTCATCAATCTTGCAGAAAAAGTGGGTCATCTCTAGCTGTTCTCCGTTCATGACTGCATCAAAACCCACAGACACACTTGAACAGTACTTATAGGTGAGCAGCTGGTGATGTAATTACTTCTGATGATTGCAATCACTGAGCAGTTGGTTGTGACATCAGTTGAGGAAGAATGAAAGGTGATTCCCTGACCAAGGTCACTCTATATAAATAATTAGTGGCCTTTCTCAAAATCTAGAGCATGCAAAGTTAGGACTCTGAGTTGGTGCTATCCACTCTGGCTAATGGCTGTGACCTCAGTTTCAGCCCTCATCTTTGCATATTACATCCTCACCAGATGCCCTCTAGCCACCACACTATCCCTCTCAGATGTATATTTGCACATCTAGTCTTCTGTTTACTTTCCCCCATTTTATATCTCTCCCTGTGTGGAACACTTATTTTTATCGGTCACATGCAAGGATAGAGCCAGAGTATCACTTGGCCCGTTCCTCAGATGGTAACAGTGAAGTCCAGAGAGACACAGTCCCTGACCTCTGAAGTTAAGGACAACTCCAAAGCCCAATCCCATGTTGCCACAGCAACTTGATTCTAGCAATACTGCCCAACAGTCATAGCTCTCATGGTGCACACCCATAGTAGAGATGGAGCCTTGACTGTTAATGAATATTTACTGGAGTGTCCACATTAGTGGTAGATGAGAAGCGTTGTTAAGAGGGAGCTACTGGATTAGGACTGACAGATGGCATCACTGGTAGATGACATGGTTTGGATGGTGTTGGTGTCTAAGCCTTAAACAGAGCCAGGAACATAGCAAGAGCCTAGTCAATTAGCTGCTCTCTGTACAACTACCAGGCTGTGAACCTCGGAACGTCCCAAGCCCTATTCCCTTTGTCTGCCTCATATTTTAATGTGTCCTGTTTTGTACCCTCAGTAACTTCTCGTTCTTTGGCCTGCAGAGATTAGGACCTTTGCTCTGTAGCTGTTAGGGGGCTATTTGCTACATAAATCTCAATCTGACCCAACATTTTTTTCTTACTGCAGTTTTCTAATAAGAGGGAAAGTCACATTCGGATGAGAAGGATAACGTGCTTCTCCATCTGGCTAGTACCTGTGGTACTTACTTCATGTGGCTTCAGCTTCTTTGTTTGCTTGATTTATTACCCAGAGTCTGATTTTAATTGTTCTCCTAATTAGCTACCTCTCCTAAGTCTCCCTTCTTGGCCTTATCTCCCACAACAGCCCTAAATGCTGGTGGTACTTCTAAGTTCATTTTATGGCCTTTCTCTTTCCCCGAAGGCCTGAATCTCATGTCTCAGTGTCAAATGGCAGTCCCATGTCAGCGGTTCTCACATCCCCATCTCCTGACCAAGCCCTCTTGCTTGGCTCTAGACCTGTGCATCTAATTATTCAGCTAGCTCTTCCCCTTAGAGAGGTTACAGGCCCTCACAAGATGATTGTGTTGAAACTGCTCTGATTTCCAATGTCATTCCCTAACTTGAATACACCCACTTCCCCTCCCAGATCTCCCCATACACTAGTCCCCATCATCTCTTGCCAGGATGACTGCAAGAGCCTTCATTGACATAGAATATCCATCCCACCCCATTTGTGTGGGACTTCCTTCCTGGAATCTTGTAGAATAGCTTGTGGTTTCTTGTCTCTGAGTCTTCCTACAGTACTATCCACCTTCCCAAAACACGCTTCCCCATCCTTTACAATCTGAGCAATTCCAGCCACCACAGGAGCTGACACCTTGTACCTTTTCTGGGACATCTGTCAGGTCCATTAGGATTCTCAACAGTCATACTTCCCTGCACAGACTCCTCCTCAATAAAGCAGAAACTCTATCTCCTTCATTTTATAGTCCCCCAAACATGGGCTTGACACGTTTGTTAGATGAATCATCAGTTTTAGTTGTTTATTCTTATGAATTATGTGCGTGGTACCTTAAATATTTTGCAAGGACACCCCATCTCTTTTAGCATTCTCTACAACTTCTTTAAAATCAAAGAGAAAATGTGACTCATTTTTTTTTCTTCAGACATTTAACAGAAACAATACATTGGCTTCTTGTAAGGGGATGTGGGTTTTGGCAGTCAAGAGCTAGGATGTCAAGAATTTAAGCAGTGATGGCCACACCCTCTGGACCTCAGATAACCTTCAAGTATTTTTAATCTTATAGAGCCAGCTGTAAGGTCCTTGGGGACAACAAAAATCAGATACGTACTCAGTTGATTTCACTGGCGCTATGAAAAGGTCAAGTTGCTTTTAATTAGCCCAGAGGCTCCCGTCAATACCACAATCCTTGGGATAGAGCACGGCTTGTGTAATTAGATGAAATTCTAATAGAACCTGGAACTTACATTGACGCTGACTGTAACACAAAGTGAACTAGAAAGTTAGAGTGAGGTGTAAAGCGCAGACCTGAGTGAGATGTCCTGGCCACACTACTTTTGTAATTAGAAGTGCATATAGTTTGTTTTGATTGCCTTCTGTTATATTTTCATAATCCCCATTTTGTGTGGAGTTCCTTATTATCCCCTGCATTCTTTTCTCATCCAACTCACATTTTCAAAAGCATGAATTTCTATGTGCCTCTTCCTATCTGTAGCTGACTCTCCATCACTAGAAATTTAAGAGAATATGAGCCCCAAGCACACAGATGTTAATGTTTATGTGTGTAGCTAAGAGGCAAGACCACAATCAGTTTAACAGAGCAAAGAGTTATGACATGTTCTCACAGAAATAGCAAAGGGAAACACTATGCCCACCAGTCCCTTAATTCTACTTCTAACAATTGCCAGACTTGAGAGAGGAGAGGAAAAGCCAACGTCTTGCTATCTAGAAAACTAACAACTCTTTGAACAAGTTCAGTAAAATATGAGTACTTTATAAATGTCACCTTAAAATGTTTCCATTAACTTTGCCCATAAGTAGGATTTTGTCTGTCATAGAGATGCTAACATACCAACTCTGACATTTTCTTTAGCTCTTCCTACGTGTCAGGAAGGCGCGGTATACAAGCCAGAGGTAAGGGCACGCATTGTAATTAAGGATTGTGATATAAACAGGTAAGTCAGCACTCCATGAGAGTCCTACATGGTGACTGGATAGTTGGGAAATGGAGCCACTGAGCTGATGTGTACAGTTGTGACTGTCTCATTTTCACTGGCTACAAGTATTGCATTTGTGTGTTAAAGTGACATAGCTTAAGTTTTTACTCTAATTCATAATACAATAATCTCTAGTAAGCATTACTGTTATAAATCATAGTATTGATGTCTTTACAGAAGTACAATAGGCTCAGCTCTTCCTAAAAGAGAAATGTCTGTGTCCTCAACTGTGTGTCTCTTTAGCTGCCTCAGATATATTTTGCAAAGTAGATGTAGCAGTTAAACTGATTTAACTGATACAAACATACTATACCTGATCTTCGCCAGAAGTGAAGCGGATTCACCACTAGTCACCAACAGTTCATGAGTAGCATGTGATCTCTCCATCTTCACCAACAGTTGTAGATGCTTTTCTTCAACATTTTGGGAATAATATGGCTTTAACTCAAGAAAAGAAACCTGAATAATTTTTTAAGATTTATTTATCTTATGTATATGAGTACACACTGTAGCTGTACAGATAGTTGTAAGCCTTCATCTGGTTGTTGGGAATTGACTTTAGGACCTCTGCTCACTCCAGTCAGCCCTGCTCACTCTGATAGACCCTGCTCTCTCCAGCCCAAAGATTTATTATTATATCTAAGTACACTGTAGCTCTCTTCAGACACACTAGAAGAGGGTGTCAGATCTCATTGCATGTAGTTGTGAGCCACCATGTGACTGCTGGGATTTGAACTTACGACCTTCGGAAGAGCAGTCGGTGCTCATACCCACTGAGCCATCTCACCAGCCCCTGTAGAATAATATTTAAATGATCTTAATCTCTCTTACTAATCATGATACAAAACTCAGAAGGCTAACTTATCTGTGTCTGCCCAGGGGCTCCTGGCAGTATTCGTGTGTTGTTTGTCTCAGCTACTTCTGCTGTATGCATTTACCCTCTTGATTACTCTGTGTGTCAGGGAGATGCTGTGTTCAGGTCTCTCTGTTGAGATAGAAAAGAATGTTTGAGGCTAAGAGCAGCAGACTCCATGGGGTGCAGTGGAAAAGGGGAGAGCTCCATTGCTCTGGTCCCAAATATCTGTCTCTGTCTCTGTCTCTGTCTCTGTCTCTGTCTCTGTCTCTGTCTCTCTGTCTCTGTCTCTGTCTCTGTCTCTGTCTCTCTCTCTCTCTCTCTCTCTCTCTCTCTCTCTCTCTCTCTCTCTTTCTCTCTCTCTCTCTTCAGTAAGGCCACTAAAGTCAAATTAATCCTTTGAGCTTACACTCCCACTGATAGAGTGTAAATAAAACCTCATATATTAGTATCAGTACAATATACACCCAGGTACAATCAGCCTTCTTCTTGACACACTCCTATTTTAATGTTCTCCCTTCTTCTTTCTTCCTTTACTTCTCTTTCCCAAATGACATCAGTGAGCTTCAGAGCTACATGCATTCTTCCCATCATGCCTCATTTCAGTTTTGCTCTACACTAAAGCAGCTAAGCCCCAGGTGATGTTTACTTTTTTTCAATGGATACATTAATAATGGTACTTTCCCCCAAAAGGGATTTTTTTCCTTCTCCTCCTCCTTCTCCTCCTTCTCCTCCTCCTCCTCCTCCTCCTGCTTCTTCTTCGAGGCTGGGTCTCATGTAGTTCAGATGGTCTTGAACTCACTGTGTCACCTAAACTGGCCTTGAACTCCTGATCCTGTGTGAACAGTTATGCTACACATCTGGTTTGAGTGGTCAAAAAAAGCTGTGATTAACTCATGGCCTCTTTCCAGCCCTGAAACTCCAATGTTAGCAACAGGAGTGCTGAAGGTCAGATTTAAGCATGCAAAGATGAGGTTTGGGGTGTCCATGTGGCGAGTACCTGGGAATAATATGGCTTTATCTCAAGAAAAGAAATCTGAATAATTTTTAAGATTTATTTATTTAGTTGATGTATATGAGTACACACTGTAGCTGTACAGACGGTTGTGAGCCGTCATCTGGTTGTTTGGAACTGACTTTAGAACTATCCTAAAGAGCCAGAAAGGGCTTGACTTGTGAGTTTTGAATGTTTGCTTCGGAGTTAGAATCATAGCTTAGAGCAGATTGGAGAGCCTTGCTCTTAAAGATCAAAGCATGCATGGATAGAAAGTGAAGCAAACAGAGTCTGGGATCACAGTGTTACAGGAATGGCCCACACCACCAGGAGTCCAGTCCACTGTCCCAGAGCATCATTTGTGTGCACAGACATAGAAGCAGGTAAAACACCAATCCACATAAATGGAATAACATTAAGAAAAATATCTCAGAAAGAATGCATTTGACTTCCTCCCTGCTGCTAGATTTCATAGTGCCAGTGCTCTGCAGGCTGCTGGGGTAGAGAGATGCCACAAGGGAGGCCAGGCTTCTTAAGAGGAGACAGGGAGATGGTTTGTCTTCACTACTTTCTATTTCCACCAACAAGCACCCGCCAAACACGTGGTCAGTACTCGAAATGTGGCTACTCCCAAAAGATACACAGTAGACAGAGTCCTGCCTCACCACTGACCCTCCAGTGCTTCTCCATCAGTTTACTAAGTAAATATCTGTTCTGCTGAGTGGGAGTTCAACTCTGATGCCTCAGACTTCGCAGTGACCGGGGCAGAAGACAATGTGCCATTTACACTCACAGATTCTCAGTTTAATGGGTTCAGTGCCCTGGCTGGGACCACGCAGCTGCCTTAAGGGCAAGCATTCATATATGAGAACAAGGTCTACAGCTCTGTAGATGTTGACCTAGATGATGATGGCATGATTCTTCTCTTACAAATGGAAAAAGAATCTTGGGTAGGTTTTTGTTTGTTTCTGGATGAAATGCAGTGGGCCCAATGTATTGATAAATTAACTCAAGCTAAACCATAAAGAATCCAAGTAAACAGATTATATGTGTGTTATATGAATATACTACAAGAGGGGTTTTATTATGCCAAGATACTAACAAAATTAATGTTTCAACATGGAAGTGTGGATGATATTTTGTCTGCTTTTAGTTTAGTTTAATTTTCTTTTGTTTTGAAAACACACACATGGCTTTTACCCCTACAAAGTTAATTTTTAATTGTGTATAAATGTAAGTTAAATTTTTCTAATGAGTATTGACACAATGCCTGCTTTTCAAATGCTGTCCTATAAGTGGCCCCAGGTGGGTGTGCAGCTTTCTCTGTGGTAATATTTGCAATACTCACAAGTTAGCACCCTTGAACTGATAGCAAGGGTCAGAGTTCATGCCAAGATAGGGAGCTGTATAAGAATTTTACTTTAAAATTTAATTTTAAATAAAAATTAATTTTTTAATTAAAATTAGAATTTAATTTAAAATTAGAAATTGTTGGCAGCAGTAAAGTTTCATCCCAAGCCTGCTTTAATCAGGCTGCTTTGCCTCTTGGGGGTGTCAACCACTCACCCCCAATACTCTTCTCTTAGCCTTTTACCAATCTCTTCATTAGAACCACCTTCCCTTTTCCAGGCTTTGTGGGCTAATCAACCTCAAATGTCTCCTGTAGGAAGGATTCAGAAGCTTAGCTGCTCTCATTCCGAGAGGATAAAATCTGTGACTCCTCGTGCTGGGGTTCAGAGAGCATGCTTGGGATCGTTCGTTCACGCACTCATCATCCAACACAGATGCAAACCAGTGGCATTCAGGGGGTTCATGGGGGGCATTGTGTGGCAATTTTGACATTGTTTCATTTAACTAATTCTGTGAACAGACCATAAATGCATAATTATTGCCAAATGCTCTTTTTAAAAATAGGACTTCTTAAATATTTAAGCAAGGCATACGGGGTTGAGCAAAAATGAATCAGTTGCCATAATATCATGAAAAATTCATGATCGCTGAGTTCTACTGGGCACCAAGCATGAACTGAGTAATAGGAAATGCTGATAACACCGATTTCTCCTCTCAACTTTGTGCTTACTGTTCCGAGCCACAGTGGAAAGACAGTCACTGCTATTTAAATAACACACACACACACCCACCCGCTTTCAGCTCCAGCATAACTTATATGAAAGGTTCTAAGCCAATGTTCTTCTCGCTAATAAAGGTTTGTAGGCTTTCTCTTGGGGATGCATGCTGCATGGCCCCTGCCTTTCATGTGTTATTTCTCTTAGATTCTGGATATGGGATCAGCACACCCCTAGTATTTTTTATTTTTTATAGAAGATTTAATTATTTATTTATTTACATCCCAAACACTGCTTTCCCTCCAGGTCCCTCCTTCACTCCTCTGAAAGGGTGCCCCCCCTCCAAACATACTAGGACTCTTGCCAAATTAGACTCATCCTCTCCCACTGAGGCCAGTACAAGGCAGCCATGGAGACTGACCTGCACATCTGCTACATATGTGCCAGGCACCTCGCTCGGAGCCATATATGTTCTTTGCTTGGTAGCTCAGAATCTGAGAGCTCCCAGGGATCCAAGCTAATTGACTCTGTTGGTCTTCCTGTAAGGTTCTCATCCCCTTCAGGGCTCTCAGTCCTTCCTTCAACTCTTCCATAAGTGTCCCCAACCTCTGCCATGTTTGGCTGTGGGTATCTGCATCTGTTTCAATCCACTGCTGGATAGAGCCTCTCAAAGGACAGTTATACTAGGCTCCTGTCTGTAAGCATAACAAAGTATCATTAATAATGTCAGTGATTGGTGCTTGCCTGTGGGATGGGTTTTGAGGTGAGCCAGTTATTGCTTGGCCTTTCCTTCAGTCTCTGTTCCATCCCTGCATTTCTTTTAAGCAGGATAAATTTTGGGTTAAAGGTTTTGTGGGTGGGTTGGTGTCCTTATCCCTTCACTGGGGGAGTCGTGCCTGGCTATAGCAGGTGGCCTCTTCAGGTTCCATGTTCCCACTATTAGGCATCTCAGCTAAGGTCACCCTCAGTGACTCCTGGGAGCCTCCCTATCCCAGGTCTCTGGGACTTCCTAGAGATTCTCCCCTCCCCACCCATCCTTTGCAGTTGCAGGTTTCCATTCTTTCTCAAGGTCCTCTAGGCCTCTCTCCTGTCTCTCCCCACACCTGACTCTGCCTCTCCATTCGCCTCCCCCACCCAGTTCCCTCTCTCCCTCTGCCTCCTATGACTATTTCGTTTCCCCTTCTAAGTGTGATTCCAACATCATTGCTTGGGCCTTCCTTCTTGTTTAACTTCTTTGAGTTTGTGGGGTGAATCATGGGTATTCTACACTTTATGGCTAATATCCACTTATCAATGAGTACATACCATACATGTCCTTTGAGTCTGGGTTACCTCACAGAGTCTGACCTGCACATCTAGGATGAATATTTTCTAGTTCCATCCATTTGCCTGCAAAATTCATGATGTCCTTGTTTTTAAAAGCTGAATAGTATTCCATTGTGTAAATAAATCACTTTTTCTGTATTGATTCTTCAGTTAAGGAATATCTTGATTGTTTCCAGTCTCTGGCTATTATGAATAAGACTGCTATGAACTTAATGGTATGGTGGAGCATCTTTTGGGTATATGCCCAGGAGCAGTATAGCTGAGTATTCAGGTAGAATTATTTTCAATTTTATGAGAAACTGCAAGGTTCATTTCCAAAGTGGTAGTACAAGTTTGAAATCCCATGATCAATGAAGGAGTGTTCCCCTTTCTCTACATTCTTGCGAGCATGTGCTATCCCTTAAGTTTTTGATCTTAGCCATTCTGATTGGTGTAAGGTGGAATCTCAGGGTTGTTTGGATTTGCATTTCCCTGAGGGCTAAGGATGTTGAGCATTTCTTCAAGTGCTTCTCAGACATTCAAGATTCCTCTGTTGAGATTTTGTTTAGCTTCTATATTAGTCAAGGTTCTTTAGAGTCACAGAACTTAGGGAATGTCTCTATATGTTAAGGGAATTTATGGGAATGATTTATAGTCTATAGTTCAACTAACACAACAATGGGCAGCTATGAATAGGAAGTCCAAGAATCTAGTAGTTGCTCAGTCCCATGAGGCTAGTTGTTTCACCTGGTTTTCTGTATAAGTTAGAATCCAGAATAAGAAACAGGTTCTAAGAGATGTACTGGCAAATACGTGCAAGCAGGCAAAGAAGAGTGAATCTTCCTTCTTTCAGTGTTCTTATGTGGGCCTCTAGCAAAAGGTGTGGCCCAGATTAAAGGTGTATACCTCCAGGCCTGGATCTTGAACTTGCTTTGTCCCAGGCTAGCCTTAAGATCTCCTTAAGTCTCCTGGTGTTAAAGGTGTATTCTACCTTGCCAAGGACTTAGCTTTTCTTTTTTTTTTTTTTCATTTTTTTTTAACTTTTATTGCATTATCAGAAAAGTTACATGATTTCAATTTATCTGAATTTGTTAACATTTAAAAACATATTTTAATTAAATAGAAATGAATCACATTCTTGTTCCTCTTTTGTACCACCGCTCCTCCCATAGACCCCCCTTCAATACCTATAGTATATTTTTTGTCATATTCCATAAAATTTATAAAATATTATAAAAATAAAAATAAGTATTATAAAAGTTGTTTGATATAAAACAATAATAGATTTAACAGCCTTATGTAGATACTCGTCTACAGCAATAGTGAAAATACATTTTCTCAATATAAGTTTTAAATAACTCCAAACATATTAGCTGTATACTTAAAAATAATTCATCACTACTAGTATTTTCTTAAATGAACATGAATATATAGTCTTTTTGTTTGTTTTGTATTTAGTAGAGTTTAAAATCTTGGCTCTTACTGTGGTACAAGCCCAAAATAAGAACAATTTTTAGACATTGGGTTTCATTGTAGTAAGGCTGTATTTCAATGACCCTCATATCACCAAAGGATTTTACCTCCATTGTGACTAAGCTGAGAGTTGACAGTTCTGCTGCACCAAGAAATGAATTGTAGGCTCGATTTTTGGATACAGACTTCCTGCTATGGTCAAAGCTATTTGACTTGAGTGAGTGACTTCATTCTCAGTCCACAGAGAACAGGTTACATTCATTTAAGAGATGGTGTAGGTATTAAGATGGTCTATCCATAAAGTCATCCACCAACTGTTTCAATGAACAATGGTTCTGCTTGGAGGGCGGCACAAACATTGAGGGTAAGATTTGGTTCATTAGCTGTGATAATTTGGAAAGCATTCATCTCAGGGAAAGAATAACTTATAAAGTCCTCTTCTTCAAACTTGATACAAGAGTTACAAATGTCAAGCAAAGCATTCAGTCTCACTTTGTTGTTCTCTTACAAGCAACCTCCCTAGTTAATCGTCTATGTTTCTTTTGGGTATATAAATACTTTTGAAATATATAAGCTGTTCTGAAAACCATAGTATAGTGTAAAAACATGAAATAAACAATACTACTAATAGAGAGGCTAAGATAGGAGAACCAAGATTTCAAGACCCATATGTTGTACACTGCAAGACACTGTCACAAACATACAAGCTGACAGTGTATATAGATTGTACAACGTTGGACCTATTTCTCTAATTACCAAATTAGAGAGAGCATTGGATGACAATCAACAAATTTCCAATTCCTCATATTATTGGATTTCAATCGATTAAGATATGTTGGTCATATTAATTTTCAAATTAATATATTAAGAAAAAGTAATTGTCACTTCCTGTTGTTTTTGTTATAAGAGGTGGAATTAGGTTTGTGGGGATTTGTTGAAAGATTACCTTCTTGCTTCTTCTAGGGTGTAGTTTTGCTCCTTATGTTGATGCTTTCCATCTATTATCCTTTGTAGGGCTGGATTTGTAGAAAGATATTGTGTAAATTTTGTTTTGTCATGGAATATCTTGTTTTCTCCATCTACGGTAATTGAGAGTTTTGCTGGGTATAGTAGTCTGGGCTGGCATTCATGTTCTTGTAGGGTCTGTATGACATCTGCCCAGGATCTTCTAGTTTTCATAGTCTCAGGTGAGAAGTCTGCTGTAATTCTGATAGGCCTGCCTTTATATGTTACTTGCCTTTTTTCTCTTACTGCTTTTAAAATTCTTTCCTTGTTTAGTACATTTGGTGTTTTGATTATTATGTGATGAGAGGAATTTCTTTTCTGGTCCAGTCTATTTGCAGTTCTGTAGGCTTCTTGTATGTTCATTCGCATCTCTTTCTTTAGGTTAGGGAGGTTTTCTTCTATAATTTTGTTGAAGATATTTACTGGTCCATTACATTGGGAGTCTTCACTCTCTTCTATACCTATTATCCTTAGGTATCCTTGGTATTCTCAGTGCGTTCTGGATTTCCTGGGTGTTTTGGGTTAGGAGCTTTTTGCTTTTTGCATTTTCTTTGACTGTTGTGT
>NW_022196905.1:33038680-33060722 GCF_008632895.1 Mastomys coucha | reverse complement strand
AGAGTCAAGCTGACTCTGTGATCCTGTGATTCTGGGATCCTGGGATCCTGGGCTTGTTAGATCACCTGTGAGTTTGGCTTTCTCTGTGTGTTGTGGGACTTGCTGCAGAGCTTGTGCCCAAGGTCTGCTCAGAACACTAACCCAGACAGACAGGAAGAAACCCGAGTCACTGGGCTGGCAGAGTTCCTGTGTGCCTGGTCAAGCTGGTCCCAGTTACTCCTAGTGCTGGGACAGATGTTTGTTCCTGCTTACCTCTGATCCTGGGTGTGTCAGAGTGCCTGGGAATGGAGTTTCCTCTGGGTGTTGTGGAACTGGCTGTGGAGCTTGCCAGAACTTAGCTTTTCATGGCCACTATGCATGCCTCAAGATCCCCATGTCAAGCTCTGGGTCAGAAGCCTATGTCTTCCAGCCTCAAGATCTGGATCACAAGTGTGCCCTCCATTTCTGGATTGTAGTTCACTCCAGATGTAGTCACATTGACATCCAGAAAAGGCCATCACAGCTCTGTACCCCATTTTTAAAATTGGCTTATCTGGTTTGTTGGAATTTATCTTCTTGAGTTCTTTATGTATTTTGGATATTAGCCCTCTATTGGATCTAGGGTTAATTAAGATCTTTTGCTAATCTGTAAGATACTGTCTTATCCTGTTGACAGTGTCCCTTGTCTTACAGAAGTTACCCTCCTTGTGTTTGAGTTTTCTTCTAGTATTCTCTGTAAGTAGAAAGACATTGTTTAAATTTGGTTTTGTCATGGAATATCTTGGTTTCTTCGTCTATGGTGATTGAGAGTTTTGTTGAATACAGTAGTCTGAGCTGACATTTGTGGTCTCTTAGAATCCACAGTACATCTGTCTAGGATCTTCTGGCATTTAGAGTCTCTGTTGAGAAATCAGGTTTAATTCTGATAGATCTGCCTTTATATGTTACTTGGCCTTTTTCTTGCAGCTTTTAATATTCTTTCTTTGTTCTGTATATTTAGTGCTTTGATTATTATGTGGTGAGAGGATTTTCTTTTCTGGTCAAATTTATTTGGTGTTCTGTAAGCTTCTTGTATGTTTATAGCCATCTCTTTCTTTAGGTTTGGGAAGTTTTTCCTTTGTTAAAGATGTTTTTGACCCTTTGAACTGGGAATCTTCACCCTCTTCTATTCCCATTATTCTTTGGTTTAGTCTTTTCATGGTGTCCCAAATTTCCTGTATGTTTTGAGTTAGGAATATTTTACATTTGACATTTACTTTGATCGATGTATCCATTTCTTCTATGGTATCATCTATACCTGACGTATCCATTTTTTCTACGGTATCATCTATTGTAACCCTCCTGGCTTGAGGGCTGCCTCTCATGACCACACCTCTCTGCCCACCTCCTGCTATTTGCCACGCCTCCCTCCTGGTTCCAGTTACATCAGAAGTCCCCCCTCTACAGAGACCAAAGAAGCCGCTGATTGGGCCGGCATGCTGACGAACTTGTGGGAGGGGGTTTTGCCTCACCTATTCTACTTGTTGTCTTGTAACAAGGAGATCATTAAAATTTAAGATGGCTGAAGTGATCACAACTCCTGCCTAATTTGTATAGAGCCTCCCATGTGGGTAAGGTATAATTATGACTATCCTACCTCCTCCCAACTCCATACATATTCCAGGTAATCCATTCTTTAAAGTTGCCACTGGACAGCAACAATCTATACCTGAAATTCTCTCTTTCATCTCTTGTATTCTGTTGGTGATTCTGGCATCTGTAGTTCCTGTTTCCTTTTCATCCCCAGGGTTTCCATCTCCAGGGTTGCCTCCATTTGTGTTTTCTTTATTTCCAGTTTTAGTTCTTAGACTGTTTTATTCATTTCCTTTGCCTAATTGATTATTTTTTCCTGTATTTTTAAGGGATTTGTTTCCTCTTTAAGGGCTTCAACCTGTTTGATTATGTTTTCCTATATTTCTCTAAGGGAATTATTTATATCCTCTTTAAAGGTCTCTATCATCTTTATGAGATAGGATTTAAGGTCATAGACTTGCTCTTCAGGTGTGTTAGGATATCCAGGGCTTGCTGTAGTAGGATAGTGGGTTCTGGGTTATGATGGTACCATATTGTACTGGCTTCTATTGATTATGTTCTTACACTTCTTTTACCATATGGTTGTTCCTGGTGTTGGCTGGCCTAGGTGTCCTGTGTTGTAGCAGGCCTCCCAGGAAGCAAGGGGAGCTGTGTGTTTCAGGTTTGAGCTGGCCTGCTGGTAGGCAGGCAGAACTGTGGGTTGAGGTGCAGAGTGCTCATCTATGACTGGTGAATGTATAGGAGTGGACCAGAAGAGAGATAGCACTCTGACCACACCCCTAGGATTTTAAGCCACCTACCCATCCATTTGCTGGCCTGTAATCTGGGAATTCTCCTGTCTCTGCCAACCATTTCCTGGTTTGAATGCTGAGACGAAAGCTTTCTACTAGCATCTGGCTTTTATGAGTCCTGAGGATTTGAACTCTGTTCATCACAGCTGTAAGGCAAGCACTTTTACCCACAGAGCTATCTCCACAGCTACACAATTACAGTTTTGGAAGATTACTCCAGGTTCCCTATGGAATGTGGAAGTGGAGGAGTAACACTGGAAGCACTGCAGTCCCTGGTGAGAGTGTGTTGTCCAGTCCATAAAGATGGCTACAGAATGGCAGAAGTGATGAGCCTAGCTACGTGTTGATGGGAGACAGACTGAGACAGCAATGCAACTACATTTAAGTGTGATCTCTTTCCAGACCATACAGGTATCCCGCAACACTGTCCTCCTCAGAGATGCCAAGCTGCAGCCAGCTACAGCCTTCGTATGATGCCTTATGAAAACACAAACTCAGAGAAACCTGTTCCCACAAAGCCTGATGAGAAGGTGAGGCAGTAGCTTCTCCGCAAGCCCTTCTAGTAGTTCTGGTATCCAGTGAGAGCTCACTGGGAATGCCCAAAGCAGATCATTGTGGTGGTCATTAATTGTTTTCCCATACTGTCTTAGTTAGGGTTTTATTGCTGTGAAAGACACTATGATCATGGAAACTCTTATAAAGGAAAACATTTAACTGGGGCTGGCTTACAGTTTCAGAGGTTTAGTTCATTACTATCATGGTGGGAAACATGGTGGCATGCAGACAGACATGGTGCTAGAGAAGGAGCTTAGAGTGCTACAACTTGATCTGAGAACAGCTGAAGGACACTATATGCCACACTGAGCATAGTTTGAGCATGGGAGACCTCAAACTGCCCCCCTCTGTGACACATTTCCTCCAACAAGGCCATACCCACTCCAATAAGACCACACTTCCTAAGAGTGCCACTCCATATGGACCAAGTATTTAAACACATGAGTCTACGAGGGCCATACATATTCAATCCACCATACATACAATGACAAATCATTGGGTTTTAATGTTTCTAAAAGGTTTTGTTTTCTCGTACTTCATTACTCTTTCGCCAGATTTTCAACTTGCCATGTTTTCCCAATTCTCAGAAAATTCTATTCATTAAGTATGGGGGAGAAGGGCGTGTGAGAAATTTAGACTTACATTTGTTAAGTTTCACGGATGATTTACTGGAATTTGAAAATCTGAGTTTATTTTCCATCAAAAGATTCACACATCACATTTAACTTCAGCTGAGCATGGCAGCCATTTCCTGAGCACTGATTATATGTGTCAGTCATTGTGAGGAGTTAAGATCCCTGACACAGAAGAGGGCTAGAAATAGCTAATAAGTGACTTTATTTATCCATCACATGTTTCATGATCTCTCATTAAAATCAGCTCCAGTCACACAATCGCCTCTCAGCCCATCCTGCGCTTGTGGTTTCCACTAATAAGAGTGAGTTTTCTTTGTTCTTATTTGCCCCTTCCTCCAGAAGCTATAACATTACTTACTAAATGCAGCACCAAAAAAGATGGTGCTACCCTAATTCCATATCCTTGGCTTATGAGTGTCCTGCTCCAGAGCTTCTCAAGGTTTCTAAGAGAAGCATCTGAGATCTCTGAACAATTCCTTGTAATCCCTATAGTACTTCAAATGTCTTTGGTTGGCCTTTTAATCTCTACCTAATTTTCTAATGGCATCCCATTCTTCCTATGGATTCTGGAATCCTCTTTCATTTCCCCGTCACATGCACCTGGATGTTTTTTGCTCTGCTGCGCTCATGTGCCTTAGGATTCTTGAGCTCTAACTCAATGTCTAGATTAAACCCAACTTCTCACGGACATGAGAAGAGCTAGTAGATCAGGACGTTCCCATTTTCAACAGTTCAACAAGTCTTAGAACTTGTGGCAAATCTAAATATTCTCAATAATGAAGTCAGTGTAATATTTGGTAAATTGACTGCTTTCACTTTGCATTGGTATGTTAACAATTGGTATGTTAAAGCAGCATTCCAGACCACAGACAAAAAAAAAAAGTAAAGTAGAAATCAATCATATTCTGCTACTGGGTATATCCCCAAGAGAACTGAAAGAAGAGCCCAAGAGAACTTGAATTCTTGTTTTTATAACCTTATTTATGATAGTCAACAGGTAGGAAGAACATATGTATCCATTGACAGAGAGAAAGAGAAATAAACAAAACATTGAGCATACACAGACGTTAAAATCTGGCATGTTCTACATAGATAAACTACAAAAACATGGTACTAGGTAAAGAAAGACAGACACTAAAGGACAAGCATATACCTCTTGCTACTCATGGTTCCTAGAGCAGCCAAGTCTACAGAAATACCAGGTAGTAAGGTGGTTTCCCCAGGACTGGGATGAAGAAGAGAGTAATGGAGAGCTGTTTTTTAGTGAGCACAGAGTTTCAGTTTGAAAGGATGAAAAAATTCTTGGAAATGGATAATGGCAATGGTTTTAAAAGCAACATAAATGCACTTAATAGGATGAGTTATGCACTCAAAGTGGCTAAAATGGTGACTCTTTACACTATATATATTTTATGGTGCATTTTCAAAGACAAGCAGGACCCTTCAGCCTGCTAAGAGCTCACAGAGTAGAGGCCTCATGGCTCTGTTCAGGGATGACTAGAAAGGCCAGTACAGTTAAAAGTACACTAACACCAAGTGCTGTGCTCTGCAGTCACTTAGAGGACAGCAAAGGACTAAAGATGAGCTCCTCCTCATTGTCACTCAGAGCTACCAAGGCCTTCACTAAAGCACTAACTTACACCATACACCCCTCACAACCACATCTGGAGACATAAGAAGCCCCAAACCACAACATCTAAGGCAGTGGTTCTCTGTCATGACTCTTTTGGAGATCATATATCAAATACCCTGCATATCAGATATTTATACTGCGATTCATAACAGAAGCAAAGTTAGAGTTATGAAGTAACAATGGAATAATTTTATGGTCAAGGTCATCAAAACATGAGTAGCTGTATTAAAGGGTCACAGCATTAGGAACCAATACATCTTCCAGCTTGACCGACCAAATGAGTGAGTGAAGCTCACTATAGCTGAGCCCTCCTGATCATTGAGACTAGCCAGAAACCCCAGAGCTAGTACCACAGTGACCACAGGGATCAGCAGGCTCAAACTCTGGCAGAGAGGTGAGTTCTCACTTTCTTACTGGGAACCTGCGTGAGCTTTGCCTAGGGCAGGATCTGGACCCTCCCAGCACTATAAAACTCTTACACTGTTTGAAGCCTCCTTTGCACTAAGTCCCCACCAGTTGATGAAATAAACTGAGGAATTTAATACAAAGGAGTCTTCAAACAAAGTAAGGGGTTTAAGTTCCAATTTTTGTCTGTGTTTACAATGAACTACATATATATATTGATAAGACTATCAATATATATATATTGCATGTAAAGACTATCTTATATACATCATATATATATATCTTATATATGTGTGTATACATAATATATATATTATATATATACATATATATAATATATATGAAAATTGTAAGTATTATGTCCAGTCCCATGCTTTTGACAAATGAAAATACCAGGCTAGTCACTGTCCTGGTTCATGGAACACATTTCCATGATATCCCAGTTTCCTTTCGGCCCCTGTGAAGCCTCCTCCTCCTCTGGCTCCCAACAGTGATTCTCATTTCCACCAATGCCCCGTGTCCTTCCTAGAGTCCTGTCTAAACAGAACTAGAGAGTGGCTCTTGTGTTCCCGGCTTTGTTTCATGGAGCACAATGCTTTTGAGACTTGCCCCTTGTTGTTGCCTGGGTTGTGTTTTCCTTTAATTTTGTGTTAGACTCTTTTTTTAAAAATTGGATATTTTGCTGGGCAGTGGTGGCGCACGCCTTTAATACCAGCACTTGGGAGGCAGAGGCAGGATGAGTTTGAGGCCAGCCTGGTCTACAGAGTGAGTTCCAGAACAGTCAGGGCTACACAGAGAAACCCTGTCTCGAAAAACCAAAAAATAAAAAAAAATAAAAATAAAAATTGGATATTTTATTTATTTACATTTCAAATGTTATCCCCTTGCCTAGTTA
Source organism: Mastomys coucha (assembly GCF_008632895.1). NCBI lineage: Eukaryota > Metazoa > Chordata > Mammalia > Rodentia > Muridae > Mastomys > Mastomys coucha. Next base: position 33,054,257 of record NW_022196905.1, on the reverse strand, counting down.
CCCCTCCACAAACTCCCATCCCATTCCCCCTCCCCCTGCTTCTATGAGGGTGCTCCCCCTCCCACCCACCCACTCCCACCTTAGATTCTTAATGGGCCACAGTGCCTGGGTTGAATAGCAGAGACAGGAGGATCGATTATAAAACACGCCCAGCCTAGGGCAGCTGGTGCATGCATGCGTGCATGTGTGCATGAGAACAGTAGATATATCTGAGTAGCCACGCCCATAATATGAGATGGCATGAAAGGGAGTGAGGTTGCAGTTAGGTAGGAGCTAGTGCTTGCTGGCCAGATCATGTTCACCTGTGCCCATCACCACATGGATCATGTTGGTGCTGGGAAGACCAGAGACTGCAAAAAGAAACCAAAGACTTGAGCTCATATCCCTGATTATTGCTAACCATGTGGTTGATTTTGACACACCATGCCTTTGCTACCCATCTGCCACTAGAATGAGAATTAGCCATTGTGCATAGTCCAGAGAAATAGTGCAGGTAAAGCTGGAGATGCTGAATAAGGAAGGGTCTTATGACTCAACATTGGGACCATGGTGACTGAATGAAGAGACTGGAGGACCATGCAGTCATGGGTACACATGCAATGCCAGGAGCATAGATGAACACACTTGCATCTTTCTACAATGTCAGAATTCACTGAGTAATAAACTCACCAGCTATATCAGTTTCGTTGGCTGCTATTTCCTAAGTAGTCCTGATTTCCCTTGATAGCTGCTCATTGGCACCCCCCCAGGAGTTCTTCTACTCCAATGTATTTAAATTATTGATGTTAACTCTTGAATTATAATTACACCATAAACTTGGAGGAAGGCAGTGATAAAGGATTAAAAAGGCCACAGAATTTAAAGAGGCCTTAGTGGAGGTAAAGAGTTGATACACATGCAGGGAGTCACTGCAGGAGGCTAGACACTAAGGAACCCAGTTGGATTGTTGCCAGGGACCCAAGAGTACACAACTTAGTGCTAATCTTAGGAGGGAGCTGCAGAGGTAAGCCACCTGCCTAAGACACCAAGGTGAGCTCCAGGTCCAAGTTCCGACAGACAGGCCATGGAGACTGAGTGAGGAGTAAATAGTGGGGACTGAGCTGAGCTGGAGCATTTGGACAGTTACCAGTCTCCTGTCTGCTGTCACTTGGTGTAGGTACCTGTGGTCAGATGACAGATTGTTGGGGCTGTTGCCATCAGTCATGGTGTTAGGAGTCCCTCCTTTGACAAGGTCCAAGTAAGAACACTGTACCCTTTCTTGGTCCTTGCATCTTCAATCACTCTGGTAGTGATCGCAGGTAGGAACAAACAGTGTCTCATGGTCGGTGCTGGACAGGTGGTGGTACCCATGTGCTCAGCAAGGTGCAGAGTCATCCTTCCTTGAAGGATAGCCAACTGCTGCTTTATAAAGTGAAGTCATCCAGGGAGTGATAGTCTAAAGCCACTTCTCTACACAATGTGGAGTGTCATAGAGCTGGACACAGTCTATCCTCCAAATACTACACACCACACAAGTCAGTGCATCATAGGAGAAAGCTAGCCAAGGTATAATTCCAATCTCGATTTTACCACATGACTCCAGGTGGAAGATATACAGAGACAGAGCTGCAGCAGTCCACTCTGACCACTGTTTTTGCAGTGACCAGCACAGCACAGTGTCACAAGCTACACATGTCCTCAAAAACAACCTCACCACATGCAGATTCAGGCATCATTGATAGCTGAGTGTAATCCCAGCACCAGGAGGATCAGGAGTTCTGGGCCATCCTCAGATACATAGTGAGTTCAAGGCCAGCCTGTGATACATGACACCCTGTCTAAAAGAAAATTAAATAAAATCATTGACAGATGGAGGGTATATGCTTCCTGAGACTCAAATGATGGACTTCTCTTAATTGATGGGTAGTTCCTGGCCCCTCCTAATGACCACTCTCATTTTATCCCTATTGACCTCAGAATCCCCAGCTGCAGTGGCTTATTCTGTGTCCATCTCCTCAAAGCATCAGTGGGCATTTCCAGGTTCCAGAACGAGATGTTCTGTGCTGAATATCTATCAATTAGTCTGTGATTGGACACTGGTGGAACAAAAGTAGAATTTGAATTAATTAGGCCATAATGAATACCTCCCTTTGATCCTAAAACATTCCTCCTTGGACTTGTACCATAGGATATCTGGCAGAATGAATGGTACATTGGAGAATACAATCGCCAGACAGTGGAAGAGGTGTTAATGAAAGAGAACAAGGTAATTCAAATTCGTCTACGTTGTTCCTGTGGCCATCCTGTGTGTTTCTTCTGCATGCGACACACACAAAAGTAGGAAGGGGACTTAGGGAGAAGCAGTTCTACAGGAAAAGAAATTAGTAAGAAAGGACAATGGGGTACAGTTTCTAGCTACTTCCAGGAGAACTTTGATAAAAGAACACTAAATATACAGATGAAAATATGGAATGATTTTCTGAAAGTGCAGAGATAGGTAAGATGGTTTCAGACCTAAGACTTGGTTTTGCCACTTGTCATATATCTCACTCTTCCAAGTTCCTAAACAAGATTAGTTGTTGATTCTTTATTCATAAAATGAAAAACTGTTTTTAAAAATATCAGTACTAAGGGAGTCACTAGAAAATGGCATGTGGTATCTGGGGTGCAGTGGTCACAATGGGCAGTGCCTCCTTCTGCTCTCTTCAAATTTCTTCTGCTTACTAAACAGACACCGATGGTACAATTGGGTCTTTATGTCTGACTTCTTCAAGAAAGGAACAGAGGTCATGAATGTTGCAATCCAGCATATGACAGGCCATGCTGCAGTAACATATCCCCAAAAATCTCTGTCTTTTATCCCAGGATACCATTTCTTCACTGCACACCAGATTCTAGATAGATTTGTTTGGGCTAAGTGGGGCTCTGTGTCCACCTTTACATTGTGGCTCTTCACACATCTCCCCAAGAGTAACATACTTTACCTCTTCCTTGACCAAATTCTAAGACCAAAGCTAACTTCAGAAAGGATAAGGAGGTTCCGCCCTACCATGGGATTAAAATAGAGAAGAACTCAAGTGTTTGTAACTAGGTCAAGTAACAACCACAGCATTCATCAAAAAGCAAGAGACTACTGGGTGACTACTCTGCCAGGCACAGAACTACACTGGGTTGCTTAGAAATACTAGAACTCTTCTGTGGCTTAAGGACCACTAAATCCTCAACCAGGCCACTGCTGAATATGAAACTACAACAAGAAGGTGGCAGTTAATTCAGGAATAAATGATAGGTCTGTGACAAAGCAGAAGCATCACTGATGAAGGGCTGCTCGCCTCACAGTAGCCAGGAACAGAGAGAAGAACAAGATACATCCTTCAAAGGCACCCACCCCTCTTGATGATCACTTCCTAGACTAGGCTCCACCTCCAAATAGTCCATTTAGCTTTGAACTCACCAACGGGTTAACCTCATGATGTTAGCACCTTCGTGAACCAATTGCTTTTCTATATCACCACCTGCTAACACCTACACCTCTTGAGGGGACACTTGATGCCCAAACCCCAACAGGCTCTCAGTAAAAGCTCAGGGAGGTAAACGGAATGTGCAGCTGGGTTTCCAAAATTAATAAATCCATTGAAGAATTGAAGAATCACAAGAGCATCGTTGTTGACGTCACCTCAAGGCCAGGGTTCTAGCACATCTGAGAAGATAACCGTAATTCCTTTTGCTTCAGGATGGTACTTTTTTGGTCCGAGATTGCTCCACAAAATCCAAGGCAGAACCATATGTTTTGGTGGTGTTTTATGGGAACAAGGTCTACAATGTGAAAATCCGTTTCCTTGAGAGCAATCAGCAGTTTGCCCTGGGCACAGGACTCAGAGGGAATGAGGTAAGTATAACCCAACCACCTCCCTTTCCTTGGCTATAAATTAAAAAAAAAAAAAAAAAAAAAAAAACATAGAATTTAGGAGACGCTACTTTCTTGTCTGCATACCCCAGTGATCACAGGACAGGAGGAGAGACAAAGAAGCAACTGCATTCCTGCCTAGTGGCAAGCTTCTCTCAGCCCATGCTGGCACTCCATGCTCCAATCTCCCCAAGAGAGAGGAACAAACGTTTTCCAAATGACCCAGATTAGACCTTGTCACGGGCTCCCTGTCACAACCTCAATCAGAATGAAACTAGAGAAGAATAGTGAGCCACTGTCACCAAGTGTCCCCAAGTCTCAAGCCTGCAAGCCACCTGGTTTCCACTCTCTTTAACCCTTAGAAAACATAAGCAAGGTCACTTAGTTACTTGAAAGACAGGCCTAACAGAAAATGCTAATGTCTGCATTTACCTATGTTCACAAACAGTGACCAATTGTTCTGAAACAAATTCATGAAAACTGTTAGCTGATGTAGCAATATAATCAGACTGTAACCATTTGGCTTGTTTCGTGCCATGTGCACTATAATAATGGTTGTGTGGTCACTTTCACAACTGCACTCAAGTGTTACTGTTCTCTACTAAACATCCTTTAATTTTATTTATTTTACGTGTATGTGTGCATGTGTACCTGAGTACATGTATGTGTACCACATGCATGCAGCTGCCTACAGAAGCCAGAAGAGGACATTGGATCACCTGGGACTGGGTTTGTAAGCCCTCAGATGTGGGTGCTGGGAACAAAACCTAGGGCCTCTGCAAGAGTAGCAAGTGCTCTTACCCACTGAGCCATCTCTCTAGCCCCTGAGCATCCCATTTAAGTTTAGATTTTGGGAATGGCAAAGGAATCAACTTTTTCTGATGTCTATTGAGGAGGTAAAAAGGAGTCATAGTTCCATAGTTTAATTATAGAGAATGAGATCTAAGCATCCAGCTAAAATATGCCAGGTCTCAAAACAGGACAGACATTTGTCTGAAGACAGCTACAGTGTGCTCATATACATAAAATAAATCTTTAAAAGAAGAAGAAGAAGAAAAGAAGAAGAAGAAGAAGAAGAAGAAGAAGAAGAAGAAGAAGAAGAAGAAGAAGAAGAAGAGGAAGAGGAAGAGGAAGAGGAAGAGGAAGAGGAAGAGGAAGAGGAAGAAGAAGAGGAAGAGGAAGAGGAAGAGGGAGAGGGAGAAGGGGAAGGAGAAGGAGAAGGAGAAGGAGAAGGAGAAGGAGAAGGAGAAGAAGAAGATCATTTAAAAGCTTTCATAAAATATTTTTGCAATCTAGCACCCACCAGGATGCCAATAGTGACTTGGCCCTGTGTTGTTCCTACAAAGCCTGCTTAGAGTGCACAGCTGACTAATGAAAACATTCTAAGTATCTACAGAAGATGCCAAGTTAGTACATACAATTCTTGACACATACCCTGAAAAGTAAAATAAACCAGACTATTTCAGTATAAATTTGCTGAATGGAAGAACATAGACTGTTTTAACACTCTTATTTGTATGACCAGTTGACCCCTGGGCTAGAGCACCAGTGTATACGTGTTATAAATTGTTGCTATGACTTGGCCATAAACTATATTTCAAAGTAAATTCTAATGTTTTTTGATGATAAAAAAAATAACTCAGAGAAAGAAGAACATGTGAATGAGGACATGGGAAGAAGTCAGCTATCTGCCAGCCAACGAGAAAGGCTTCAGAAGAGTCAGTGGTGTAGACAGCCGAGACCTCGGGCCTGCTGAATTGTAGGAAGATCCATTTTTGTTGTTTCTCCCAGTCTGTTATGACAGACAGTGTTTCTTTCACTGTTATGACAGCCCTTGCAAACTCACGCAGTATAAATCCAGAACTTTCGTAGACACCTGTTCTTCATCAGGAGATGCTGAAATAATGTCACTGGGGCTTAGTAAGTGTGTTCTGCAGGCACATGAGTGACAATTCTGACACCTTGCTGCACGAAGAGTCCTGGTTACATCCAGTCTCTGACACAGAGAATCACACGTGGCCTGGGGAGAAGTAGCCAGCACTTGGGAGGAGGCAATAAGATGGTTAATACTGCTAACTTGGCCTAGCTAGACTCTCCTAGGAAACAAACCCCCAAGAATTTAACTCCATTAATTAAGGTGTGCAGACCCACACCACTCCCTAGGCTTGGGTTCTGAACCACATCAAAAGGAGAAAAGATGATGAGTATCAACATTTATGATTCTTTGCTTCCTGGCTGTGGACATAATATGACGAGCTGCCTTGGACTTCTGGTCTTTGATGGACTGTGTCATGAACCGTACCCCACTGCCAGATTAAGCCTTTTCTCCATCAAGTTGCTTTTTGAGGTGTATTTTATCAGGGCAATGAGACTGCGACTTAAATGGACAGTAAGATCAGTACTCCAGCCTTCCATCAGCCCAGGACATGTGAGTTGAGCAGCTAAGTCTATTAACACAAAAATGGCCACACACATTCCCTTTCACAAGGGGTCCTATAAAAACCAAAGAGGCAAGTGGCCAGTTCATTTGCATGAGGGCTAGCAAGACAATAAACAGAACCGAGTCAGACAAAAACAGATTCTGCCATAGTTATTTGTAACTGTTTTTCTTGTGGTTATTAGTCAGTTTCCTTCATTAACTAGGGAACAGCCTCATGCAGATAGAGACCTATCTACATGAAGGGACCAGCTAGCTCAAGCTCACAGCATCCTTCCACATCTTCCAGCTCACAGAATTTTTCTTCTTAAACAAACAGCAATGACGACCAAAAAAAGTATGATTTTCAAATGCTTGAGCTTCATGGTTTTTTTTTCCTTACAGAACTAAGAAATTGCTACTCCTTCTGCCAGTTGATTTGTACCTCTCTCTCTCTTCTCTCTCTCTCTCTTCTCTCTCTCTCTCTCTTCTCTCTCTCTCTCTCTTTCTCTCTCCTTGAAGCATCTCTAGGAAGGGCACATTATTGTTTTATTGTTTTCTGGGGAGAAACAGAGCCTGTACTAAGATCTTAGTCTTGTTTCCAACATGTCACATTTTGGCCTGCTAATAATTATAATAATAATAATAATAATAATAATAATAATAATAATAATAATAATAATAATAAAGACTGCATAGTACCTCTGTAATTATATCCTAATAGCATCTTATCAGATTGTGAGCCATCTATGGCTGCCTTGAAAGTAAGGAGCTGTCAATTGAGCCCACCTGGAAACTCCACCTTCAGCATCTGCACAAACTGACAAACTGTTACAATTACTGCATAACAATGCCTATTTTTAAAAACCCCTTTCTGTGTTAGTCCTTAATTCCCTATTCTTCACACCCTCCAGACATGAGTTTTCCTTTTCATGTATCTGTTGAACATTCAAATATATGCCCCATGCACAGGCACCCTGAGTTCTCAGAGCCACGCCCATCATGCCACACCCTGCCCTGGAGGCAGGTGCCACTCTCATCTCCATTTTAAAGATGGTGAAAGTGAAGCCCAGGAATGGTAAGCGAAGTGCAGCACTGGGATTTTCTCTCCTTTGCAAACTTCCTGGCTTTTGCATACAATCTCTCCTGCTTGATGACAGCCCCCAAGCACCGCAGGTTGAGAAGGGGACAACATCAACTTGGAGCTTACTGTGTGCCATGCATTGGCAACCCAGAGATTCTTCCCACTGCTATTGGAAGGCACTGAGCCCTGCGGTAAGAGTGAGATGGTCCTTGTGTGACTTCTGCAGTCTGATCCTTCTGCCTCACTGAGGAACTTCGTGTCCCAAAGAGAATTGAAAGAATCAGATGCAGAAATCTCTGCTGAAATGCAAGCCAAATCCCAGCTCTTCCATCTGTGCCCAGACAGCATCACTAGCCACTTCATCAGGAAACACAGGAGGGCTTCTGGGGACAATATTCACTTTGCCCTGTTTTCATCTATCTTGTGGGGTTTGTAATGGCACAGAAAGACAGTAGCTCCTAATAAGTGGGAGCTGAGTGTGAGATGAGGTGATACAAACACCATAGCTGGAACACAGGGGCAGTTGCTTAGGAAGTGTCCAATCTCATGCTGAAAAGCTCTTTCCCTGAGGCTGTGTACATACCACAAGGGCACAAGGAATACCTGGGCCAGATCCAGGGAAGGCTCTCTACCTGTCTGCCATCCCTACCAAACACAAAGGGCAAGCAAAGCCATGTGTCCCCAAAACAAATGACCTGGGAGGTCATTCAATTGGTCATTCTGCATCACGGGGAACACTGGCTTCTCTCTGATTAGAATCTCGTACTGATGCATGACTACACTACACTGAGGACCCGTTCCCCTCCTGATGATAACCTGGGATGAACTCCTCCCTTTAGGAGTGCATTTTACCAAATAAAACAGTACTGATATTTTCAACACATAGGTCTCAAGCACGGATATATTGAATGTACACTTAGCTCACGATGCCCCATTCTTCACTGACTGAACCATTTCATGAGTACCCAGGGATACAAGATTCATCCAGTGCCCCTTTATGAAGACACCTGAGCAGTAGTGAGTTTCTAAAACTCATGATAAGTGTTTACTTGACAACTTGAGCTGTTAAGACTGAAAGACAGGGCTGGAGAGGTGGCTCAGCGGTTTAAGAGCTCTTCCGAAGGTCCTGAGTTCAAGTCCCATATGGTGCCTCACAACCATCCGTAATGAGATCTGATGCCCTCTTCTGGTATGTCTGAAGACAGCTACAGTGTACTTAGATATAATAATAAATAGATCTTTAGGCCAGAGCGAGCGGGGACGACTGGAGCGAGCAACCTTCATTCAACCTTCATTCCCAGCAACCACATGATGGCTCACAACCATCAATACAGCTACAGTGTACCCATATACATATAAATAAATTAATAAATCTTTTTTTAAAAGACTGAAAGACAGATTAACAATAACATGTGGGTTTCTTTCTCATCTCCCCTGTCTTCTTCCTTATTCTTTTCTTTTTCTGTCTCTCTTTCTCCCTCCCTTCCTTTCTCTCTCCCTCCCTCTCCTACTCTGTTTTTCTAACAAGGAAAAAAAAAGAAGTGCTGTCTACAGTTTGCACATAGGACAGACACAAAAGATTTAAACAGGCTTTAGAATCTAATATTAGGACATTTGACATCCACTCTTCTCTTAGGGGGAAATCTAAGATAAAAATAGGAGCTTAATTACAGACTCTTGTCCCAGTCTTTTCAGGCAGTGTTGCAGCTGTGGGCACAGCACTAGAGTCCCTAAGAATGGGGTGGCAGTGTGGTTTGTTGCACCTGCCTTGTTTCCTAATACTGTGGTTTCATAGAAATGACCCATGTAGTAGACTAGCGAGGGAGGATATTGATATCAGACTGATTTTTTCAGAACAATGCTAAGGAAAACAGAAATGAGAAGAGTAAGCACCTTGCTCCTGACCAGTGATGCCAGGGAAGAGACTTCCCTTAGCTGTCTGTGAACCTGGTCAGTGGACGAGCTCTGCACAGAAAGGTTCTCTGCACTGGCCTCTTGGTGGAATGTAAACAAAGAGGAAGAAAAACCCATCCATGGTTGGAAACTGGAAGTGAAATTCAAAAACTCCCTTTCTTTGTGAGGCCTATGAAGCTAGTCTAGGATGCATCCCATGGTTTCCCATTTATGAGCCCTTGATGTGTGCTGGAATGTAGGGAAGCCTTTCTTCCAAATGCTGTCTATGCTTGAGTGCCACTGATGCTCACAGAGAATTCCAGAGGCAAGTCCTACTAATGTCACCACCACTGTTGGTAGACAGAGAAACAGAGTGCAAGAAGTTTGCCTCGGGTCACACGGCTAGTAGATGGGAAGACAGCCAAACTTTGAACTCATGGCCTTCATTGGCAGTGACTTCACAAACAACCCATCTAAGTCATAGGTGGGAAGGCAGTGATGAATCAGGGAGGATCTTGGGCGAGGCGGTCTGACACGGGGCGAACTCTGAGGACAGGAAATGTAAGTGGTACTTGTGCTCACTTGTAGTCCACAAGCATTTTGATTCTCCTTGTCATCTCCTTGTGCTTGTCACGCATCCTTCAATAGCTTGTTCGCTACATCCTCAAGACAAAATGAAACAGCCAGACCTGTGGGCTGACACCTATAATGCCACAAGAAGATCGATGCAAGCTCAAGGCCTGTCTGGATTACAGAGTCCAGACCAGGCTGAGCTGCAGGGTGAGCCTCTTATCTCAAAACACCACCACCAATAACACCTTCTAATATGTCTCTCAACAATGTCAAAACTACAAACCTGGTCCACCTTCCCTGAGCAACATACAACAGCTTAGCGGCACCTTACAGGCAGCAGACGTATTCAAAGGCATTCACTCTTCTGTGTTTCAGACGTTTGACTCTGTGGAAGACATCATTGAACACTACACGTATTTTCCCATTCTGCTAATAGATGGGAAAGACAAGGCTGCCCGCAGGGAACAGTGTTACCTCACCCAGCCACTGCCTCTCGCCAGGCTCCTTCTGACTCAGTACTCCAGCCAGGCACTTCCCAAGTAAGTAGCCCAGCCAGAGATTTGCACATCAGTGGCCTGGGCCTTGTCTCATCCCTGGCTCAATGGATTCGGTTCTTCTTTCATCTGCATTTATTTCAAAGTATTATTTTCTGTGTCTTCGAGGGATGACTTTTCTAACTGTAAAAAAATAAAATAAAAATATGCTGTAATGGAACTTGAAAGCTCAATTATGACTTGAAAGCTTAAATCATAGGAAGAAATATTTGTAACCTGCATTAAATCTAGGTTTAAGAAGTATTTTCTAAATAGAAAAACTACAGCTATGGCTGTCACACATTAGCGATGAGATAAGATCTGACAGCTTGAATGTTTGCAGAGAGTTTGAGATGCCCAAACTGTTACTCTGTGCAGGACATCAGGTGTCAATGACTGTATTTTATAACCTATTGACCTAGGATGCTAATTTTGGATGATCCTGTATACTGGTGAATGTTAGTTCTATTTATCTGTAATCCTAGAAATTCAATTACAGGGAAGAGGAGCAGTGTGAGGAACAAGAGCCCCTGTGAATACCAGCTTGAAGGCAGACAGCACAAATACGTGGACTACGATGTGAAGTGGCCACAGATCCAGACTTCGACCTACTCTGTGAACCATCACATCAATGGAACTAGCAGATCCATAGCAAGGAACTCAGAGAATCCTGGCTCATCCCAAGCATGAAGCAACCGAGTAACAGCGGGGACATTTTTAATAGTTTAATGATGCATTTCTACTCAAGGGAAGAGAAGAGCTATCCTCAAACCAGTATTGACATGTACAGTGGCACATCATGGTGACTCGTTTCTTCTCAGGCAAAGAGGATCTGCATGTATTCTTGTTTCCTAACACAGATGAAGCAGTGGACACTCAGAGAAGTTACTGATGTCTTTAAGTATAAGAAGCAAGTCCAGACTGCAACCCATTTTGCCTGTTCCATGTCAGTGCATCATCCCAGTTATATCCTCCACTCGGGGAAGTTTAAATTGAGCTAGGGCAGGGAGGGAGGGAAGGAGAGAGGGAGGGAAGGAGGAACGCAAGAATGGAGGGGGGAAGCTTTAAAATACATATTTATCCACCAAAAGTAAGTTTACCAAAATGAAATAAATAGGTATACCATATGCCATGACTTCAGTTATTACCAAATGCCACATGTAAAATTCATGGAGCATTAATGCGATTTGAGTTTTCATGAAGGAATAAAACCAGACAGAAGGCAGGAGATGTAGCTAAATTGGTAGAATGCATTCCTAGCATTCCTAGGTTAAATCCCTTGTCCTGTATAAAACTGAGTGCAGAGGTACACGCCCATAATTTTAGCACATGGGAGGTAAAGGCAGGAGGGTCAGACTCTCAAAATCATCCTTAGCTACATAGCAAGTTTAAGGCTAGCCTGGATTATATAAGACCATACTGGGGGTGGGGGGTGGGGGAATGGAGAAAGACAGAGAGAGAGAGAGACAAAGACAGAGGCAGAGAGACAGACAGGGAGACAGATAGACAGAGAAAGAGACAGAATCAAATGAAAACAGAACAAGCAATCCCCAACATTGTCTCTTCTGAAAATGGCAGATAAGGTGCTCTCTGGGAAGGGCTCTTGGCATCTATCCACAGACACCTGCTTGGTGTTCTTCTTTACAAGGCCAAGGGCACACAATGCATCAGATAGACACAGGCTCACAGCAAAGGGCCTCCTAAAGCTGGACAAAGGGGAGTGAGCAGAGGAGATGGGAATATGTTTTGTGCTACCACCCATGAGAAGGGAGAGAGGGACAGCAGAAACCATGCAAGCCTAAGCCACATCTCTGAAGTCTCATCCATGTTGTCTTATGATCCAGACCAGAGTCTGCCCATAGACTAGAGCATCATGCTAAGCAGAAAAGGCCAGGATCTGGTGCCTCTCTACGCCAACTCACTGATTGGATATCTGAACCTTGAGTTCTGCGGCAGACACAGAAAGTACTTGCCAGGGACTCCTCCACTGAGTTACTGGTCAGCATCCCTGTGTTTACTATTTTCGGTGTCTGTTACAATAAGAGTATTTTGCTTGCAATCGATAGCTAAAGGGTAGCATATAAAAAAATTAAATGTATTTTGTTCTCACAATAGATACTGCTAACACTTTGGCCAGATCTTAATAGTGACGTATTTGTGAATAAGGCAGGAGCTGGGAAGCACGGTTTTTCTGCTCTCCATTTCTTGGTTTTATTGGATCCCTGGATGGAAATTCAGCGATGGGTCACTCACTCACTAGAGTGCTTTTATCTGTCTAACCCTTATCTCATTTTCCATTTTTAAAATGTCACTCGATGACTAGCTAAAGCAGGATATGGAATTTCAGCTTCATCTGCATTATGGTATCTGTGTATCCCAGAGATTTCTTTGGGACCACATGCATATCCATACAAAGTCCGCATATCCATCTGCGTCTCATCCACTTATCCTGCAGGACTGTCACAGCCCTTGCTGCATGCTGTGTGTGTCCTTGCTGCTAGGTGCTGCTGTAGATGCTGGAAGCATTGGAGTGAGTGAGAGACACAACAGTAAGTGCCCAATTAAATAGGTAATCCAGGTTGCTTTCCCTTTTCCCTTCTGTAGCTCTGTGTTAATAGAACACTGAGATCTTTGGGGTGAGGATGATGTTAAATAATTTTTAGACTCTTTTAATGTGACTCTAAAAAGTCCTGAAACCAGAAAATATTTCACCACCTTAGTTGAAAGGAGACTTTTCTCCCAGGAGAGAAAGGTTTGAGGGGTGGGGGTAGAAGAAAGCAACTGATTAACTATATTATATCTGCTGGGCAGCGGTGGCACACACCTTTAATCCCAGCACTTGGGAGGCAGAGGCAGGTGGAGTTCAAGGAGTTCAAGGTCTACAGACTGAGTTTCGGGACAGCCAGGGCAATACAGAGAAACCCTGTCTCAAAACACCAAAAAAAAAAAAAAAGAAAGAAAGAAAGAAAGAAGGAAAGAAATAAAGGAAGAAAGAGAGAGAAAGAAATATTTCTAGAACAGTTATTGGCATGAGAGTAGTTTTCTAGATTCTAGGAATAAAGGTGAGAGGTGAGAGAGACACAGGTCATGTGATTCACAGCTCAGAGGCAGGCAACTTGTTGTCCCACTAGCCAAAAAAGGAAAAAAGAAAAGCACAAAGATTAGTAAAGAGGAGAGGTCAGCTGGGAACTTAACCTGCTAATTGGAATATCAAAGGGTCCAATCAGTATAGAAGACACTAGAGTCTCTTCAAAAACTAAAAGGAAACATACCCGTAGACTCAGCAGGCCAAGCCTAAGTGCCTGTCTGGAAGTACTGACAGGAGGACCTTGAAAAACTGTCTGCACTTGTGTGTTTGTTGTCCAATTGTTTGCAACAGCCAAGATTTAAAGGTAACCCTTCATCACTGGATAAAAACACGTGTCACACATCTTCACAGGGAAGTACTGTACAGCCATAATAAGGAAGCTTGGATAGAGGCGACAACATGGGATCAAACGGGTGGATAGTATACACATCAACATAAAATAAAACTCTCACTGTAGTAGATGAATAACCGTAGAGATGTACTTTACAACACCATACCTGTGGCCAAAGGGAATGTACTGCACATCTAAAATCAGATTAAGAATGGGTCTCATGTGAAATATTCTTACCACGAAAGAAGGGAGGGACTGGGGGAGGGGGGAGTTTGGGAGGCACTGATCTGTTTATTACCTTGATTGTGGTCATGGTTTCAGAAATGTATTCATGCCTCCAAGTATATCCAGATGTGCACATTAAATGTGTGATGTTTGCTTGCACCCCTCTTTCGTATCAGCTCTACTTTTACAAAGCAATCTTTTAAAAAGAAGTATGCAAGCTAAAAAAAAAAAAAAATCCCTGCAAGACAGAATAATAGGTTCATAAGGCCCTTCTTTGTCCCTGTGCTGGTTGGAAGGAGTAGACTCATTGGGAGGGTGTGGCCAGGGAAAACTGCAGAGATGTTCAGGCATGAACTTGAAGAGACTTGAAGGGAACCCCTAGAACTGGGAAAGTACTTAGTCCATGTGGTGACCTTGTATCCTAAGATCTAGGCTTGGGGAGGGATTGTCAAGCAATGAGTGCATGTTAGGGGGTTAGATGAAGACACCAGAGGCAGCATCCTCAGAGAAGGAACAGGTAGCCATTAAATAGTTCTAGGGAAACTGGTTCTCTGACCAGAAGGAAAAAAAAAAAACTGTAATTATGTCTCTCCTTCAAATCATAACAAAATATGTTCTGTATAAATCAAATAGCTGCAAGCAAAGTCAGAATTGAGTCCTGTGTTCTCATCTAATAATTTTTATGACTTTAGGATAGAGAAGGTGCTCTTAAACAAGATGAAAACATAAATCATGAAGGGAAAGACTGATAGATTCATTACATCAAAATTGCAAATGTTTGCAAAAGTCAGGCAAAGCCAAAAGGCACTTAAACAACATGACATATGTATACAAAAGGCATAAACAACTCAGAGAAGAAAACTCTGGGCCAGAAAGGTAGGCCATGCAGCCTTGCTGAGTGTGTGGCTATCAGAACTGGGTAGACAGAGTCATTACTGTTATCCTAGCCAAGTGGTTCTCAGCCTTCCTAATGCTGCACCCTTTAATACAGTTCCTCATGCTGCCATGACCCACACCCATAAAATTATTTCATTGCTTCTTCATAACTATAATTTTCTACTGTTATGAATCATAATATAAATATGTGACATGCAGGATATCTGATGTGTGATCCCTGTGAAAGAGTCATTAGCACCCCCCCCCTCTGCAAAGGGGTCATGACCTACAGGTTGAGAACCACTGATGTAGAAGGAATACATGCAAGAAAAACACTCTGACTTCCAAAACGAAAGTCTGGAAAAACTGGGGAGTTTGACATGATTTGCCAGTACATAAAAAGGTAAAGGGGTAAGGGTGAAAAGATTTCATATGCAATTCTAAGAACCTATTATAAACGACACTTCTTCAACCAGGGTTAGAGGTTAACTCTGCCAGCCTAGCTGTGGTGGCTACCGAGAGAAAGCATCTTCAGGGAACACGTCAAATTAGACCTGTAAGGTTTGGCAGTAACTGTGGAGGGAGTGTGGGGCTGGACAGTGGGGCTGAGTAAAAGTTCCTCTCTCTTTGTCTGGGGCCCCAACCCTAATTTAAAAAACACAAAACAAAACA
>NW_022196905.1:33014652-33038670 GCF_008632895.1 Mastomys coucha | reverse complement strand
CGCAGGAAGACTAAAAGAATTTCAACTGTGAAGCAAAGGAACACAGTTCTAATTCCTGACCCAGAGAGTCAGTGGTAACAGAACCAGATCGCTCGCTCTGGACTACTGGGAGACCCTAGCCTTGCAGACTACCTCCCTTGCTTCAGTCTACCTTCTGATGCCTCATTCTTTAAATATGAAAGGCCACACAAAGGGGAGAGAGCTTCCACATGAAAGAAAAGCTGCAAACCTGGGGGCGGGGGGCGGGGGAGAGAAGGAAAGAGCATAACATAGAGACTCAGGATGATGGAGAATAGGATACAGAAAACTGTACTGAATATCCCCCCAGAGAGGCAAGATGGTCCATGGAGAGTCAGGATGCTGTTAAATCAGCAGACATTTAGATTGAAAAACAGACAACATGGAAAGGAAAAACAAGACAAAATCATAAGGACTGATGGAAATGGTAACACACAAGACAATTAATTGGGTGAGGCTGTAAAATCAAGTAAGCACAAAGGAACTATGACATCTTTATCAACCAGTGAGGTCTAACTGTCATTTACCAACTCATTCATGAGACAGATGCACAATACAAATACTGCCCTAGCCCACACAAACCAGTCACCAAGAAGGATCATCTCCTGAGACCTAAAGGAATCTCAGTATATTTAAAAATACTTTAAAAAGAACACACACACAAATTATTTTCTCTGAGATGAGTGGAGGGGGGCTTAAATTAGAAGCTAATAACAATGTATCTAGAAAATTCTTCAACTGTTTATAAATAAAGCAATACATTTCTTTTTTACTCATAGGTAAGGGAAAATAAAAAAAGAACATTAAAATATGTCACAGCAAAGCAAATGTTACACTCCCAAATTTAAGGGATGTAACAACCCCTTACAAAAAGATAGAAGAATTTGTATCTATGTTCACTTTGGGAGCATAAAGGGCAGAACTGGAATAAGACAAAGAAGATTAGCATGGCCTCTGCACAAGCATGACATGCAAATTTGTGAGGCACACCATATTAAGAAGAAGAAAAGAAGGGAGCAGGGAAGGAAGGAAGGAAGGAAGGAAGGAAGGAAGGAAGGAAGGAAGGAAGGAAGGAAAAACATAGCTTTATAGCTTTAACTGCACATATTAGCAAAAAGCACCGTCATACCATTAAGCGTCATACTTTTTATCACAAACTATGAAGAAAGCATGACTTAAGCTCAAAGGAAAAAACTAATAAGGAGCAGAATTAAATAAATTTTAAAATAATGAGGCCAAAAGAGTTTTACTACCCTAAATACTGGTTTTCCTTTCAAGACAAATAAGCAAACAAATATACAAACTACTAACAAAACAGAAGAAGAAACAGCACAACAGACCCCATAGATGCTGATGACATGAGACAGGAGGGTCAGAAACACAGTTAAACTAATGAAGTGGAAAACAGTAATTTCACAGGCAGAAGAAATGTAGACATTGGGGGCAGGGGGCTGGGCTTTGCCACAAAACCTGTACTCTGGACCAAGATAGACCGTAATGATTTAAAACAAACAAACAATACCAAAAAAAAAAAAAAAGGGGGAAACAGGTGTACATCTTTTAATGAGACTAGCATAATAGCAATCATAATTAGATGAACAAATAAATAAATCAAAGCCCCTCCATTACCATTGTCTTCAGGAGTTAGAGACGGTCTGGATTATCCATCAACCACCTGGTATAAAACCTTCCCCAAAGACCTCTAAGAAGGCCGCCCCTTCTCCAACACACACACACACACACACACTCACACACACACACACACACACACTGCCTCGTGGGCCCTGAGCTCTGTTAATCATCTGTCCATCTGTTGCATTAATAATCTCTTACCCAAAATGCCAGCCTGCCTCAGTGTCCTCCACCCCCTGCTTGAACTCCAAACCTGGGCACTTCCACCAGCCCTCCAACACCTGCAAAGCATGTGCTCCTCCTTCAAACACATGTGGCATATCCTCTAAGCTAGGTCATACATGAGGCCACAAAGCAAGTTCCAACAAAGATAAAATCATATGGAATTTCCTTTCTGGCTGCAATGGAACGAGTCTAGAAATCAATGGTAAAAGAAAAACAAGGGGATCCACAGACATGTGACAATTGAGCAACTTGCTTTTTAAAGTAAGTTTAGATCATTTACAAATTAGTTATTTTTATTTGCTTACAGGTATTGTGTATGTGTATCACCCCAACCCGTTTCCTACCTTCTCCTTTCAGCCTCCAGTTAGCACCACACCCACCTTCCCACCCCCAACCCCACCCCACCCCATTCTGCACAGTTTCTTTCCTACTTTCATTAACATTAAAAATACCTGATTTTGTTACCACTTAAGATCTAGAAAGCACAAGTGAAAGGGAACTTAGTGGCTTTTGTCTCTCTGAGGCTGGCTTAGTTTGCTAAATGCTATTGTCCCCAGTTGCATCAATTTTCCTGTAAATGATGTGACTTCATTCTCCTAGGGACTGAAAAGAAAGTCACAGTGTACACTGGCCAGGTGTCCCTGATCCTCTGCTAGAGCCCTTGGTTGGCTCAATGGCTCGGCTATTTTGGTCAAAGACAAAGTGAATTAAAGAGAATTAGAAAACTAAGCTGAGGGCAGATGAAAATAAAGATGGAGGGGCTCAAACTGTAGGGGATGTCCAATGTAGCACCTAGAGGGAAGGATACAGAATGAAACACTAGCATTCAAAAGAAAATCAACAGCTGAACCACTCAAGGAGCTAGAAAGAGAACCAACCTAATCAGATGGCAGGACTTATTTAGAAATAGAAACCATGAAAACAACAGGAAAATTAGTAAAACCAAGTTGTTTCTAATAACAAAATTGATAAACCTTTCGCTGAAGACAATGGGAGAGCTCTGAACAGAAAGCAGAAAAGTCACAGGGAACATGACAAGTCATGCTACAGAAATGGGAGTCCTGAGAGGGCTCACGTTCTGATTTCCCTCTTATGAAGCCACCAGGATGCAGTCATGGTTTCATGCCTATATTAGAGTCCTCTAGAGCAATGGTTCTCAACCTTCCTAATGCTGCAAGTCTTTAATACAGTTACTCATGTCGGGGTGACCCCCACACACTTCACAACTGGAATTTTGCTACTATTAGGAATCATGGTGTAAATATCTGATATGCAGAATATCTCTGAAACAGCCCTGTGAGAGGGTTGGTTGAACTCCCAAAAGTGTTGCAACGCACAGATTCAGAACTGCTGCTCCAGACTAACAAAACTGATAAAAAAAAAAAAAAACTAATGAACATTTATAAAGGGGATTTATTAGAATGGCTTATAAGTTGCCGTCCAGCTAGTCCAACAATGCTGCGTACTAAAGGGAGTTCCAAGAATCCAGTCGGTTTTCAGGCTAACGCCTCAGCTGGTCTTGATTACTCACTGGAATCCTGAGGAAGTATGCCCCAAGGCTAGTGAGAATGAGAGTGAGAGCAAGCCGGCTAAGATAGCAAACTTCCTTCTTCCACGCCCTTTATACAGGCTCCCAGATTGAAGGTGCATCTTGCAACTCAAAACACCCAGATTAAAAGTGGGTCTTCTCACTTCAAATGGTTTAAAAAAATAAAATAATAAAATAAAAAGATCCTCAGAGGTGTATTTTTAGCTGCTTGGGTTTTGTTTGTTTGTTTTTTGTTTTGTTTTGAGACAGGGTTTCTCTGTGTAGCCCTGGCTGTCCTGGTACTCACTCTATAGACCAGGCTGGCCTCGAACTCAGAAATCCAACTGCCTCTGCCTCCCAAGTGCTGGGATTAAAGGTGTGCGCCACCACTGCCCGGCTAGCTGCTTGGGTTTTAGTTAATTCCAGATGTAATCGAGTTGACACTCAAGAATGGCTATCACAACACTTTAATGACCTTGTCTAATTTGAATCGCCTCCCAGGGACTGCCACTTTTAAACGCCATAGGTATGTGTCTAACTCCTTAATACACGACAATGAGTATTAAACTCCACACCTAGCTACAGCAAAGACACATCTAGAGATCTGAAGACAGAGCAGACATCAGACATGTCGGTTCTAGGAGCAGTTCAGCCAGAGAGAATAGCTAATTGAAGGGTATAACAGCCTGTGGCAGACACATGCCAAACAAACTCACACACCAACCTAGAGAACAGGATGTGAGCCTTCTCTCACCTGTCCAGATGTTCTGAATCTCTCTCTCACATACACGTATTACACACACGTGCCACACACACTCCCTACGTTGCATACAGTCCTGCTGCCCCTTTCTCTTCTCTCCTTTTTTTGTTCCCAGTAACACACCTTTTCTAGGATGACTAACCTTTCCCAGCTTGCCTAAGATTTCTCCCAGTTTCAGTACTGAAGTCTAGTATATGAGATGTCCTTGAATCCCAGACAGCCAGAGTCAGTGGTCGCCAGCTTCCAATACTACTATTTGTGGTATATTCCCTGGCTTTCTGATCCAGAACACAAGTTTGAGCAGGATCGTGATGATTGATTCTAGATTAGTCCAAATGTCTCAATGGGTCCTTGGCACACAGTAGGCACTCTATAAATATTAAATGAATGAATAGGGGGTAGGAGAGTAAAAGAAAGATCAGAAAAGTGACATGAACCAAGTCATGTGGAAGTTTGCAGCCACTGTGAAGAGTCTGAACTCTATTTGAGTAGGGTGGGAGACTCCTGGAGGGATGCAGACACAGCAAACTTCAGCCTTTTGGAGACGACTCTCAAGAGAAGTCACTCAGAAGTCCTTGAATAAACTAGCAGGTAAGCCATCTCAGGCTAGGGCTCAGCAGCAAAGGGGAGAAGTCGCCACGTTTCCAATGTGACATCTACTAAGGGCAGCACCAAAAACATTACAAAGGATGAATATGGGATCTATCCCCAGGAGGGAGAGTCTGCAGGTAGCTTTGATGCATAGGCACGGCTTGCTTAGAGACAAAAGGATTGGAGCTGGGCATGTCACACTTTATGGTTAGAGACAAATGGATTCTCTGCTGTCCTGCAGCCCCTCAGCCTGGCACTTGCACCAAGCACTAGGGCAAGCTGCCCATCTTCAGCAGTACCCTTGCTGGTTGCTTTCCCACTTTGCTGAGAATTAAAACTTACTGGTAAAAATGACCCAGCGATAATTAAAGAAGATGCCAAATCAAATCAGCAGTCCTTTAGCCCCTGTCTTGAGAGGTTAAAAACCTGTGTCCTATAGAGAATAGATGTCCAAGAATCTCCAAGAAAAATTGAGTTATAAAAGAGGCCATTGGCAAATGGGGTGCAAGCCAATGCTGTCTTAGAACTTATTTTTTTGAAAGATTTATTTATTTATTATATGTGAGTACATGTAGTTGTCTTCAGACACTCAAGAAGAGGGCATCAAATCTCACTACAGATGATTGTGAGCCACCATGTGGTTGCTGGGATTTGAACTCAGGACCTTTGGAAGAGCAGTCAGTGCTCTTAACCACTGAGTTATCTCTTCAGCCCCTGAACTTCTTATTTTTTAAAACAGGGTTTTTAGCTCTGGCTGTCCTTAAACTCACTATATAAATAAGGCTGGCCTTTAACTCACAGAGATCCACTTGCTTCTGCTTCCTGGAATTAAAGACATGTACTACTATGCCTGTCCTAGAACAAGTTTTTTGTTTTGTTTTGTTTTGTTTTGCTGTTTTGTTTTGTTTTTTGAGACAGGGTTTCTCTGCATAATCCAGGCTGTTCTGGAACTGTTCTGTTCTGGCTGTTCTGTTCTGCATATATAATGCATATATAATATAATCTGTAGACCAGGCTGGCCTCGAACTCAGAAATACTCCTGCCTTGCCTCCCAAGTGCTGGGATTAAAGGCGTGTGCCACCACTGCCCAGCATGAACAAATTTTAAAATACAAAGCCACTATATATAAAAAGTAGTAGAAAATCCACAAGCAAGAAACTGAGGAGTAAAAAAGAGTACTACATGTCAGAGGGAGCGGAGGTTCCATTTAAATAAACATGTCTGGAATGACTGACTACCAATAATGGGGAAGAGAAGGCAGCTTCCCTTTCATCTATAGAATACTTTGTGACACTATACATATGTGTGTGTGTGTAAATATATGTATACATATAATGCATATATAATTATAAAAAATATATAGCAATAGGAAATGCTAATAGGTGTAGCTGAATGATAGAGCACTAAGATCCTAGGTTCGATGTCCAGAACAGGAAAGAGAAGTGGTAAGGGGAGATGGATGGTAGGTGAAGAAGAAGCCTG
Organism: Mastomys coucha; assembly: GCF_008632895.1. Lineage (NCBI taxonomy): Eukaryota > Metazoa > Chordata > Mammalia > Rodentia > Muridae > Mastomys > Mastomys coucha. The sequence continues at coordinate 33,032,434 of NW_022196905.1, read as the reverse complement.
AGAAAATGTTCCTTTCCTGGAAAATGCCTCTGGCATTTGTATCACTGGCGTGTGTGCTGCAGGAGACATTTCAAGCAAGACAGGAAACTCAAAAAGGGAGTGTTTGAAATTCAACATAAAAGACAATAAGCACAGTCAGAAGACAAGAGCAGACTGGAGGGAATATGTGAAGCATGGATGTAAGATGAATGGCCCCGGTATTACACACACACACACACACACACACACACACACACACACACACACACGATGTGGTGGTTTGAATATGCTTGGCCCATGGAATGTAGCACTATTAGGAGGTGTAGCCTTGTTAGAGGAAGTGTGTCACTGTGGATTCAGAGCTTTGAGCTCTCATATATATGCCCAAGCCTGGCCAATGTGATCCAGATTCTCCTCCAGGCTGCCTGCAGAAGACAGTCTCCTGGCTGCCTTTGGATCAAGATGTAGAACTCTTGGCTCCTCCAGCATCATGTCTGCCTGAATGCTGCCATGTTTTCTGCCATGATGATATGGCTCTACTGGTGTTAACTCAACAAGTGTTAACAAGTTCAGGAGATGGGTTGGGGAGTGGGGGTTAGGGAGCTGGTAGGCTATAAGTTTGTTCTAACAGTGGGCATTAGAATTATTGCAACTATATGGAAATTAATCTGACAAATCTCCTAAAATTAAAATATATGTATCCTCTTACAATTTCTACTTCTGAAAAGTTAATCCATAAAAATCAAGATGTATAAAATTAAAATTGGAGTTACCAAAGTAGGAAGAATACAGAGTGATGTTTTGGTTACTTTGCTCATCACAGAGACCACACATGTGGTGAAAAGCAACTTCCAGGAGAAAAGTTTGGGCTCGTGGTTCAAGAAGTAAAGTCTATCATGGCAGAGAAACCACGGAGGTAGGGGACATGAGATGGTTAGTCATAATGTTTCTAGTCAGGAAGTAGAGAAGCTTGAAGGCAGTGCACGGAGCCTGGTGGGATATACCAGGCTCTAACACATGACACCAGCTCTGTTCCTAACTGAAGACAAATCACATCATGCTGTTCTGTGATCTGGGAGGTGTCTAGCAAATCTCCCTCACTTACAAAGAGCTATATACACAGGGGCAGAGTAGAGCTCTGTTTTTTATGCTGGATGACGAGGCAGGGCTGCTGCCACAGGCCTGAGGACAGTACTGCTATACCAAAGATAATAGAGCACAAGGACAAACCAACCTGTAACTGGGTGCTAGTCTCATATCTCTAGCTAGTCACTGCCGGGTTCCCCTGTCAACAGGCTCCTGACAGATAGGATCAGTTATTATTAACACTGGATTTGATGTTTTCTGTGTATTGTTAGAGTATTGTTCTGTGTATTGTGTATTGTTAAACCTTAATGAGGAAAAAACTGATTCAGTCCATGCTCAGAATATATCTTCAATCATGAATGGGCATACACATTTAAGGGGGTTGTATGAACATGTGGAGTTCCTTGTTCACAACTTTATACCTAATAGCAGCTTATGTCTCACCGAAGTTAAGTTGTAAGGAGATGACCAGTGTGTGGCAGGTGACAGTTAGCCTACATCATAGTAACTCTGTGGTTAGCGGGTGGGAGGCCTCTGGCACCTTCCACCCTGTGGCTCTGCTATCCTCACCAACTGAGATGGCACTTCACAGTCTGGTGTGGCTGTTCCAGATCTAGCTGACACCTACATCTGCATCCCTTCATCTAAGCCAACAAAATGGGGAAAGGAACAAAGCAACGCATGTCCATCCCATGAAGAACATTCTCCATTCACTCCCTACTCACTAGACCTTAGTGACATGACCATGCCTCACGCCGAGCAAGACTGGCATTTAGAGTCTCATTCTGAGAAGCTGTGTGCTAAGCATGAAACTGGAGCAGGATCCAGAAATAAAGAGATACAGATCTGGAGGAAGGACCAACAGACTCTGTTTCCAACGTTACCTGAAACTGATTGTTTGTTGGGCTGATGGGCAAACTGTGGATAATTTATAGTATTCCAAAGGGGGCTGATACCCTTATGCCCAAGGTGAGAATGCAGCTTGATGTGAATATAGCCATCTTGGTTGTGAGCATCACCTACCTGTTGCCCACCTAGCGAGTTACAAACTCTACAAAAATAAACAAAGTCCTTAAAACAATGCAGCAGTTTGTGACACCCAGAGCTGTTTCTTGTTCTCTTCTTTTTTTCTTTTTATTTATGTTTCTCTTATGTAGTACATCCCTTATATTATACAGTTTCACTTCCCACCTCTCCTCACAGCCTCTCCATCTTCCCTCTCCCCTAGATACACTCCTCTTCCATTTTCTCTCAGAGAAGATCAGGCTTCCCAAGGACATCAATCAAACATGGCATAAGAATTTGTAATAAGGGGGCTGGGGAGATGGCTCAGTGGGTAAGAGCACTGACTGCTCTTCCAAAGGTCCTGAGTTCAAATCCCAGCAACCACTAGGCCCCTCCCCTTATGTCAAGGCTAAATAAGGCAACCCAGTAGGAGGAAAAGAATCAGAGACAGCCCCCACTGTTCGGAATTCTGAAAGAGCTACACAATCATAACGTATATGCAAAAGACCTAGGTCAGACTTATACAGGCTTCCAGATTGTCCGCTCAGTCTCTGTGAGCCCCTACGAGGCCCTAGCAGCTTCTTAACTAGCCACTAATATGGTAACAGTCTTTAGAAGGGCTCTGGCTGCTATGGGTGGCTTTCGTGTATCTTAGCATATGAAGCATCTCCTTCCGCCTCAGGCTGGAGTGGTCGACCCTTCTGTCTCTAAGTCCCTAGAAAACAGTAGTGAAATCTCTTTGCTTTGGTACTTTTCACCTTTGGACACCTGCCCTCATACAAAGGGTCTCCAAAACTAGCTAGCTGTGGGGTTCCATTAGGGAAGAAGAGGAGTGCAGTCACTGAAAGAAACTTGGCAGCTGCCAACACAATCACAGACACTAAAGTCTCATCGGGACAGAAGTGATAAGCTCTTATGTAAAGTTTATGCTAAAACGTTTGTGACCACCAAACCCGGGAACTTATCACAGAACGTCTCTCCGTCCCCTGTGGAGGTTTTCCTCTCCTCCATCTCATCTCCAGCCTCTGACCTTCCCTCGGAAGTTACCTCAGATTCCTAGGAATGGCTTTGCACAAGAAGTTAACCTTCTCAGCTAAGGAATGGGAAGTGAGGGCCCCAGGTCTTCAATCTTACTTTCTCCTCCAGAGGCCTTTTCTAGCCCTGCTACTGAAGAGGTTTTCCATCTACCCTGCTGGACTCTGTTAAGTAAACAGATGGTCCAAATAGTTTGTGTTGGCTAGTCTTACATCAACTCTACAGAAGCTAAGTTATCTGAAAGGAGGGAAGGAACATCAACTGAGAAAATGCCTCCATAAGATGCAGGTACAAGGCAATCTGTTAGTGATTGATGTGGGAGGGCCCAGCTCATGGTGTGTGGTGATGTCCCTGGTATGGTGGTCCCGAGTCCTATAAAAAAGCGAGCTGAGCAAGCCATGGGGAACAAGCCAGTAAGCAGCACCCTTCCATGGCCTCTCCATCGGCTCCTACCCCCCAGGTTCCTGCCCTGCTTGAATTCCTGTCCTGACTTCCTTCAGAGATGAACATTGATGTAGAAGTATAAGCCAAATATAAGCCCTTTCCTCCCAAGTTACTTTGCTTATGGTGTTTTATCACAGCAATAGTAACCGTAAGCCATGGCTCTTGAGGGGGCTTCCAATAAACGAGAAAGATAAATTCTAGTGTCATGAAATTGGTCGTTTCAATCATGAATAACATGGAACACAGGATGTGAAGGTGGGGACAGGGCAGGATGATGGTTTAGCAAAGCCTCTGAAAAGGAGATGTTAGGGTTGGAAGGACAAAGGTGAAGCAAGTCAGAGGCCTCCAGGGCCGGGTAACAGGAGTGTAAGTCTGGTGCCCAGTAGTGCGAGGTGGGGAGGGGGGAGGAGGGGGCGGGAGAGGCGGCAGCAGGAAAGCGAACCTACAGGATAAGAAGGGCAGAGTAAGAACTGACTTGATAGGTCCGTCCCTAAAACTGCAGGGTCCTGGAACGACAGGTAGGCAGAGGGACTTAGCCTCTTAGCTCTGTAGAAGGACCACACTGGATGCAGGATCCATGACCGGAGAGGAAGCCTGGGGATAAGATCTTCCTGCAGCCTTGGCCTAGGGCCCCGCCCCACTCCCTACTCCGCCCAGCTCCTGCATCTCTACAGTCTTAGCCACAAGTGACTGTGCTGACTGTCTAAAGCCCATGAAGTGGGCAGATTTCACTGAGTTTCTATAAACACCATGACCATCGTTACCCTGGCGCGCATGCTCCTTGACTTCTGGACCTACATCCCCTTTAGCACCTATTCAAGTAGGGCCCCTGTAACCCACCATGTTTCACATATCCTTGTTCTAAAGAATGCTGATGACGCTGGTATTCCTGCCCTGGAAGCCACTGTGTCGGTCACCAAGGTAGATTCTGCGGCTTCCGGGAACAAAACAGACCTTATCTTCGAGGAGCTCAGCCCAGAGTCAGTAGTTTCGGTCTTACAGAAGCTGGCCCTGAGAACTCATCGCATGCTCTCTGGATAGCATGCCAACCTGGATCTGGAGAGAGCCACAGGAGCTCTTCCAAACAGTCCTGGGTTATCCCCAAGCGATGCACGCTCAGCTTCCAGGACCTTGGAAAAACTAAAGCCACGTGACTCGTCCCCAGCACGGACTTGGGAGAAGAGACAGAGGGGTCTCTGGCTGGGATCCTCTTAGCAGGTGGCGGCTGGGCGGCTGGGTAAGTAGCTGATGGATCTCTACAGCTAGGAGCCAGGAGCGCAGGCTCTGCAACGACGTCCCAGGCCACCAGCAGTACTGCACGAGCTTCACCGGATCGTCTACCCGTCGCGCACGCCTGTTACGACTTTCACTGCACGCTCCAGCAGCTCCAGGAGTTGAGTCTTTAAATGCTCTCAGAGACTGACACCCCACGTCCCAGCGGGAAAAGGCGGCAGGAAGGTGGTCTTACGCATCCGACGCCTGAACATCCCCAAGGGAATCTGCTCCTAGGAACTTCTCAAAGACCCGAGCTAACTTGCCCAGGGTCACATAGCTGGGAACAGAGTCTACAGTTTCCATTGCCCGCTCCTACGACTTCGAGAAGAGCGGCTACCACTGAGTACTTAGGTCTGTAGTGTGCCAATTTAAGGACCCTGGGCGAAAGAGCCTTTGTATCTCTTTCACAGGTGAGTAAAACTAGAAAATAAGCTACTAGAAATGTGTCGAGTTTTTTGAAAAAGGTGGGGCAGGCCGTTCCCGTGGGTCTAGGATTTCTGCAGTTTTAAAGCATCTGAGATTTATGGTGTCTCCATGGAAACGCTAGTGTGACTACTCCAGTCTGTGTGCAAGAGACTGGCTCTTTTCTAAGGGACACTGGGGAGTTAATCGTGTAGTATTCAGGGGTGTTAGAGGCCACTAGAGAAAATTAAACTGGCTGGTGTGGTGTGTAGTGAAGAAATACAGAGGTAGGGCAAGGCTCACAGGATGCAAAGGCTCATGGATGCCCCCCAGGACCATGTGTTCTTGGCAGAGTTCAAAGAACTCCTGAAGGCAGGGCTCTCAAGGGCCTCCAAGAGCTAAATCATACTATTCTTCCTTCTCCTCCCCAAACATCCACAACTCCTGTCCCCCTTTTCAGAGCCTTAGTGCATGCTCTTCCCGCTGCTGCTAAGGTCTCTCCTCATTCGCAGACCACCAGAACTACTCGTTCAGGAGCCATCTGCAGCCCCCAAGGACACCTGTCCTGCTTCACACTCTTTCCAACCCAACTACCCAGTTTCCTTTGCCCTTGGCATAGACCATTACGGTAAAGGTTTGTGCAGCCACAACCCTGCCCAAAGGGAATATCAGCCAGCCTCCTCTGGCTGCAATTCTCAGCTCTTAACATCCAAAGACTGGCTCATCCACAGCTCTCCTACAGCTGGGGCAGTTACAACAGGAAGGCTGGTTGTTTCTGAATGCTGGGTGACAGAAGTCTGATCAGCCTTTCTGGAGGTTAGTAGGTGTGTGGAGGGTGTGGTGGCATTTACCTCTAATCCCAGCACTTGACAGGCAAAGGCACCTGGTGTCCCCGAGTTGGAGGCCAGCCTGGTCTACACATTGAATTCCAGGCTAGCTTGTGCTACGTGGAGACTGTCTCAAGCAAAACAAGTCTGATCGCATCAAGCTGTCAGCAGGGCCATGCTCTCTTCCAAACTTTAAAGAGAAGTGGATCCATTCTGGCTTTTGCAGCTTCTGATCACCATTGCTGGTTTAAATGGCTATGTAACCCATCTCTGCCTGCTTTCAATGCTGTCTTCTGGGTATGGATACTTTCCTGGCATCTCATTCCTCTTGTCTTCTTCCAAGGACACCTGTCATATTGGTCAAAGGCCCACCCTAATGACCTTATTTTAATGTGGTTTCCTGCAGAAAGACTATTTCCCAATAAGGCCACATTCATTCATGACAGAGGACTTCACCATCTTTCTGTGGAACATAATTCAGTCCACCTCAGAAGAGATCTTAAACAAAAAAGACCTTGGGTAAAGTATTCTAGAGAGTGGGGAAGAGGCAGGCTGTGAATGACAAGCATCAGAAGGGTGCACTTTAGAATTTCTGATTAACTCTTTCCTGCTCACCATCAAAAAGACCCCGGAGGAGCAACACTTCAACCTTCGTGGTTTCATGAATCCTAGTCTATATGCCTGCCTGGCCCTTTCCCAGGCTGCAAATATCCCTTCTCTGCACTTATCCTCACCACACTAGGGATTCTGAGAATTCTCACCAGTCAGGGACTGTGACAGTCTAGAGCAGTGGTTCTCAACCTTCCTAATGCTGTGACCCTTTAATACCGTTCCTCATGTTCTGGTGACCCCAGCCATACAATTAGTTTAGGGCTACTTCACACCTGCAATTTTGCTATTTCTGTTATGAGCTGTGATGTAAATATCTGATATGAAACCCCCAAAGGGGTCAATACCCACAGGTTAAGAACCACTGGTCCAGACTATCTTGTTGAACACAGACAGCTGCCTGTGGAGAAGGTCCTACTATTAACTGAATCTTGCATGAGAAACCAGGGTTCCAGTAGGCTAGGGAGCAGGCCCATAGTAACTCTATCTCCACAGAAGCTTCCAGACAATCCAAAAGCAACCTTCTGTCAATTCTGTGGCTGAAGAAGGTGGGACTGTGATGTATGGGTGGGAATGGAAAGGAGACACAACACTTCGAGCTAAAAACTCTCTAACTCTGAGACTCCTGGTTCTCCAATGTATAACTGGCTTTCCTGAGTGGGTTCTTGTATCACTAGAAGTTCTCAGGCATGACCAGAACACATTCCCAATGTTCTACTCATCATTAGCCTACTCTTGAGGGAGACTCTGAACTTTGAACCTATTTGTTTTCATTCCCTGAGAGTGTGTCCTTTAGTTTATTTAGCAGGAGAAAGAGAAAAGAGGAATAGTGTCATAGTTTGAATATACTTAGCCCATGGAGTAGCACTATTTGGACTTGTGGCCTTGTTGGAGTAGGTGTGTTACTATGGGTGTGAGCTTAAGACTCCAACTCTAGCTGCCTAGAAGTCAGTATTTTGCTAGCAGCCTTCAGATGAAGATGTAGAACTCTCAGCTCAACTTGTACCATGCCCGTCTGGATGCTGCCATGTTCCCATTTTGATGATAATGGACTGAACCTCTGAACCTGTAAGCCAGCCCCAATTAAATGTTGTTCTTATAATAGTTCTTATAATAAAATAGTTCTGTTCACAGCAGTAAAACCCTTAGACAGGTAGATAATTTATCAGGGTGCGGTCAAAGGCATTGTCTCACAAGAGCAAGGCAAAGACTCCCTGCCCAGACTTTCTATGTCCAGTACCTGCTCTTTCAGGGGCTGGAGGCTCGCCCAACAGCTGGCGTTGTGACTACCTGTTCTTCCCAAACTCCATTCATCCAGGTTGGCTTTTTCCTCCCAACATACAACTGATATCTAGGAGCTGATCTTTGCCACCCAGAGAAAGGAACTGGAGTCCAGTCTTGGCTTCTCTTCTTTGCAGAGCTTTAAAGGAAACTTCTGCCTATTGTCCATGAAGGATCTGCACTTCACAGTGACGTTGCTCCCATGCAACCATCTGTCCTTGCTGAGGGGCAGTTTTATTTTTGTGAGAAGCAGCATCAAAGTCACTCATATGATTCCCTTCTTCCCTCAGAGTGGAACTATTTTAGGACTGTCTTTTATCCAGTAGACTGTAGGTATGGGCCTAATGTGAAAGGGGGCCATTTTACCTGCAGACATTGAAACTTAGGAGGTAGACACAAACTCCCGCACTGAATGAGCCCATAGCATCTTCTGACTGTCTCTCCACCAAGCCTTTCCCTGCTGACTGTCAACAACGTGCACGAGATGAGGCCTTAGACTTCAAACACGATCTTCCTTAGCCTTAGAAATGACTGCGTCGAAGCTTCCATGCCCAAAGCCCAGCAGCTAGCTGTCTCCAAACCTAGGGCTGCAGGCCCATCATCTTCACTAGGGCGCCCCAAGAAGCTGCGATGGCTGAAGACTTGAGCCCCTTTGTTGTCGCTTCACTTACTTACTGTAGAACTCCAAGCTCCTTGAGGGCAAGCACCAAATCCACCCTCAGCAGGACCCAAGAGGGCCAGGCGCCCCTGGATATTCCATGGAACCCAAAGAGAAGCGCACTCAGTTCTTTGCACAGGAAGGCGCAGAGCCTGCAGGACGGAGCGATGCAGACCCGGCACTTCGTGGGTGCGAACGCCCCAAACTAAGAGCCCACAGCCCAGGGACAGTGAAGGGGCAACCTCGGGCGCCCGCCTCTCCGCCGCAGTCGCGCCGCATTGCGCACGCGCGCCGCCGGCCCGACTCCGCCCCCCCCGGGTAGGGACCTACAGCGGGCGCGGCGGCGGCGGCGGTCTGCGGGCGGTAGCCGGCGGTCTAGATGCCTGTCCGTCCGCTGGGATCTGGGACCGTGCGGCGCCGCGGCGTCCGGGTGAGTGGTGGTGCGGGGCGGTAGGGACCTGGGGCGGGCGCGGCCGGGTGTGGCTCCACGATTCCGCGTGCGCGCCTCCGGGCTAGGGCGGATCGGGTTGGAGACCCACGGCCCACCCTGCGGCCTTTGTGCAGCGCCGGCTCAGCCCCGCGACTCGTCGCGCCGGGCGGTTGAGCCGGCTTTTTAAATGATGCCTCGGCCCCGAGCAGGAAGTGTCGTCAGGAGGCCATTTTTAAAGCCTCTCGGCCTCCGAAGCCGGCTTGACGCGGCTTTGGCTTTCAACGTTTGGAAGACACCCCATCTGTGACCGGCCGGCCCTGAGGGGACGCGACGGGGCGGCTCTCGCACTCGCACCTCGCTCAGCGCCTGAAGGCGTCCTGGCCTCGCCCGGGAGAGCGTGCATCCCTGTGAGCGCGCCAACAATAAACTTGAAGACCACGCTGGCATTGTCTTTGGAGCGGGTGTCGGGGTGGGCCTGCCCACAGAAGACCTGATTCTGGGTGGGATGAGTCTTGATGTCACCTTTTGCAGGCCAGCTCCATCGCAGCCTTTGAGTTTGATCTTGTTGCCTGGAGTTAAGAGATTGGGTGCAGATTAAGGCTAGGGAAAGGGTGCAGGAGAGGAGAAAGGAACCAATGCAAAGTTTATGACCCGAAAAGAGAAAACCAAAAGATCGGAAAAATCGACCTCCTCTTATGTTTGTTGGGTATTTGACCTACCCCCATTAAACTACTTGTGCTATTAAAAAATAGGATACCAACAATATTTTATCATTTTTTAAAAAGTGAACCATCAAGCACGTTGAACTATTGAAAAACAGCCTACCAACCCAAACTCAATGTTGTGTTTGAGGTCTTAAAACATTTCACCTTAAGTTTAGAGTTGAAATCACCTTCGAAGAAAATTCCCTGAGCACCAGTAGCTTGCAACACTTGCTACAGAAGAGCAGCCAGCTAGCTTGGGAAGCTGTCTCAGTCCCTCTAAGTCACACATACAAAGTTAAGCTCAGTCCAGGACTATACAGGAGAGCATGCCTATGCCAAGGATTCTGGAAGCCCAGAAATATTTATACACTTGGAGTGCCATATTCAGCTTTTTAAATTGTAGGCATTATCCTTATCGAATTCATGCATCTATTTAAAAATATGTTTTACCTTGGATCTGTTATGTTAGCCCTGGCAGGGCCGTTTGATGTAACCGGCCCTGTTATGCTGGTGGCTGCTGAAGAGTAAAGGAGAGCTTTGTCTCCTCTACTTGCTTCCTCTGAGATGTCACTCATTAATTTCCAGCCCTCTTAAAGAAAGCTGTACTTTCTTGTCTATCTGCCTGTAAGTAAGAGGGTCTGAGAGAGGGTTTGTGCAAGAGGCAGAACAAAGAACAGGTTAATAATTGTCACTTCGAAGCCTGCCATTTTCTTCAGCCATTCCTGTGTATCCTCTGAGCCAGTGCAATGGCGGCCCTTTCATGGCCAAGTCTGCTGAAATGGTGGTAAGTGGGGTCCTCTCCAGTGAGGCTTTTCCCTGCCTTCACTGTTCCTAAACTGCACGCTGTTGCTCCCCAGCAAACCCAGCGGCCTGCAGGAAAGTGGCTGGAGACTATCTAATCCATTCCTGGGTGGAAGTGGGAGGCATGGGATAGCCTGGGAAGGATTCTGAATCGTCACATGGCCCACGGTAGCAAGGGAGCCATCCATTTCATTTAGGTTCCTTTAGGTTCTTAGGAACCCCTCCTTTTTAAGCTTAGACGGGCTGCCATTGAGAAGCGTTTTGAAGGTTGATTGGTCTTGTCTTTTCTACAGTAAATGTATCCAAGAGACCACATCTTGCAGATCGCAGACTTACACCCAAGTGTCTGACTCTGTTGCAGGCCTCTTGACCGCAGCCCTGGCTTCTGAGCGTGGATGTCTACACCACAGCCTGAAGTCCTGAGACCTGTGGCTAGTAAGGCCTGAAAGAAAAGGAAGAGGCACAGGGGCTTGCCACACTCTTGACTTCTGAACTTGGAAGAGCAGTGCCCAAGAGGCCAGGAATCCTGGCCGTGACCTCAGCTCGCAAGACGGAGTTTTAACTGGACACTGCCTGCCACCACTTTCCGCCTCAGTGTGACCTAGAAAAGCCACAGTACCATCTCCAGGCCCTTCGTTTTAAAGGAAGCAGGTAACTGAAGTTTCGTTTCAAAGCGTGTCTAGGATCATGTTAGCCTGCTCCCCCAGGCACCCTTCATGACTAAGGCCAAGGTGCTGTAGCATCAGCAATCAGCCAGCAATTGAGAGCGCCCGGTGGGCTTCCTGATGACAGGATCCACATTGAATTTGCCCATTTACTTCTGGCTCTATTCAGATTCCTTAGGGACAGCATCCCATACAGGGATGGCAGTTCTCATCTGCACTGCTTGTACTTAGCCATGCCCAGAAACTGACGGGAGAGCAGGGACATTTGGATTGCTGAGATCTCTACCTCTCAAAGACCTTGGTATTCCCAAGGTAGTGCTGCTGGTCAGTGGCGAGGCCTTGACTCTTACATGTCTAGGCACCTCACTACTCCAAAGACAGTGGCCTATCCCCACCTCCAGTATGAGGTCTACAAAGTGACAATTTTTCTTGCCATCCCCACACTTTTCCTGAACCTGTAATTTAAGTGGCTCCCAACCTAAGTCACATACAAGAATCATTTTTGAAGCCTTGCAGACTCGTGTATGGATTCTGCTCTGCCACCACATCAATTAAACCCCAGTCTGTGAGAAGGGGGACCCAGGCGGCAGCATTCCAAAGCCTCTAAGTAGCTTCCTATAAACATCGTTGGCTTATCCACACCATATTTCTCTTAATACAGCCAAGGCCAGTGTTCCCCATTGTAGATGGAAGATTGCTTCTCTTTTATTAAACTAGTCTACAAATTTGGGAGGTTTTCTTTGAGGCCAAAAGGGGCATGAGGGAAATACAAAACTGTGTTCATACTAAATATCTTCAGAGACCTTGGAGCCCTTTGAATGTTTCAAATCTGAAATTTGTACCTACCATTTGTAATACCCCTTGGTTATGTTTGTGTGTACGCGAGCCCATGGGCACATGTGTGCACACATACACTCGTGTGTCCTATTGAATGCTCATAATCAAATTTGCTCATTAATGTTATTTTTCACATTTAAATAACAAGCCTTGAACTTGAAGGATTTCATTCAGCCTTAGTCTTACTCTTTCCTTTCTTATAAACTATTGGGAGAAGTGGCTCATAAAATAAACCCCTTTTTTTGTTTTTGTCTTTTTGTTTGTTTGGTTGGTTTTTTGGAATAAATCTCTTTCTTTGTTTCCTGGTGTAGAGTTCACTGATGTTCTCTGCAGAGCCACTTTCTCTGTCAACCCTGATTGCTCCTAGCCTCTGAGCAAGTCCTCTGTGTGTGAACCTTTCAGTGAATGCCTCTCGATGGAGCTTTACTGGACACTTACACTGAAAGAAGTCTTACCAAAATGTTGTCATTTCCTGATAAGACGGGCTCTTTTACGAGAACTTGCATTTAGAGTTTCTTTTCTTTCATCCTCGCATCAGCCATGAGGAAATTATCCTTTTTTACTACTGCAGAACCTCAGGCTAAGTTAGGTTAAACGTCTAAAATCACATGGCTAGATAGCTGGCAAGCCAAAGGCCTACCTGCCCTTTGACCCTTGTTTATGGTTTCCCAAGGTCCTGTGTTCCGCACTCTTAAATTGCAGTCCCTGAGAGAGCAGACAGTCTGGTAGATTGTCACCGCCTGTTTTCTGTCGTCCCTGAAACATACCTGCTTTCAGAAAGCAGTGAGACCCTGGGGGTTGTGTGTTTTGTCAGTAGCATTTGGACATGCTTCTTGTCATTAAGGTGACAATCATCCTTAATCATTCCTGAGTGCAAGGTGGTTGGTTTGGCTTGAAGAGCCCACTGAATAACTGACACTACTCGTTTAGGCCTGCTTTCCCAACTGCTCAGTTCTGATTTGTAGTCATGGAAGCACTTGCCAAGGCAATCATTTTATTTAAAGGTCCAGAAGACGATATGCTGTTTGTAAGTCTAATACTGGCATCTTCCCTGTCCAATCTTAGCTATAGGCCACTAGCCATTATAGGCTCAAATAGTGTTAAAAGGGTTCACTGAGGGGGTGGGCAAGATAAGTCATACACAGAAGGAATGTGTAGATACAGCTTGTGAGTGACAGGCACACTGTCCCTTGCCTGTCAGTGAAGAGAGAGAAATCACTTGCCAAAGGACCCAGCCAATAAGAGTTGAAGAGTTAAGCTTCCAGCAGATTCGTTTGTTTTTCTTGGGTTCAGAAGCAAAATCCTTGCCCCAGTGTAATGGATGTGGGCAGAGCCATGGCAAAGGGAGGAGACCTGGACCAGAATGCCTACAAAAAACTGTTTGATTTTGCTTCCCAGTCAAAAAAGATAGAGTCGGTCATCTGTCATGTTCAACCGTGGGTATGATACAGTGTCCAGCCATGTTCTTTCCTCATTGACATGGAGAGGGAGCATTGGCTACAGGCTTGTTGCATAATGTGACTGTGCTTCCAGAAAGAGAGTGGGGAAAGGTAGCCTGGTTTAATAGCTAACACATAAAGCCTAGGGTCATGTGCATCCAGCAGTGTCTTTTTCTCCCAAGGTAACTAACTCTTGCTCTGTTATGGCTGAAGCTGGCAAATAGTTTCTACCTGGGTCAGTCTTGACTGTACAATCAAATACACAGTATTTAAATGTAAAGGGAGACTCAGCTATGTTCTAGAAAGAGCCATGACCAGACAGCTGAGAAACCAATGCTTGGCATATTTTCTTTATTAAAAATGTAAAGTAACATCTAGTGAGACCTGGTAAAACAACTGCTTTCCTGGTACCTTTCACTGGCATTGTGGTGGTTGCCCTCACTGCCAACCCTGTGCTGTAGGCCAGGGATTAAGCAGTGTGTCCCAGGTCACACACCAGCAAGTGTTGGCACTGCCGTTTAAAATCCTGCATTGTTTCTAGAATGATAATGTGAGAGCTGGTCTTACACGATTGGCTCTTTTTGACCTGTTGAACACTAATAAGCATTTGGAAGCCATATGCTTCCTTCTTAATAATGTGTACAAACTTTCATGTCCTTGACTAGCCTTTAGCGTCAGTGAACTGGATCTTCAAGTTAAATTTTTTTAAATTGTTGTGTTCTTACAATGAGTATGTAAGAAATCAATACAAGTGAGCGCAAAATTAAAAAATTAAAAACACAACACAAAACAAACAAACCTTACCCATAGGATATGCAAGTACACTCCCATCCCCACCTCAATGCCGAGAGTGAGGACACGGCACACAGAACTATTCCTATTGTGTCAGTACATGACAGTTGGCTTTGGCTTTTGCTATAGATAATTCTGTTGTTAAAGAGCTCTTTATATGCTGCTAAGTCATTGATTGTGGAAAACAGACAATATTAAATGTTAAATAGATTCTTCTGGGCCATTAAGTTAACAGTACTGAGCCCTTCTGAGTTATCTAAAAGAAGGAAAAAAATGGCGTCTTGCCCTGGGAGCTGCGGCTGTGGAGGTCGGTGAACTTTGCCACTGATATCTTGGGTGCCTTTGGTGTTAAGTACATCCATGTTCAGCCCTCTGTTTGCAGTATCTTATGTCATCCTTGGCCCTCAGTCCATTGATAAGTAACTTGCCAAAAGGATTCAGCTTTACAGGCAGCTATGTGTGAACCAGACAAAGAACTTGTGTGCAAGGGAAGATGCTCTCATTCAGGTGGGCTGTACCTGAGAAGTATCCCTATGTCCATCTCACCCACAGCCCATCTCCCATGCTGCTGCTGCTGCTTACCTTTCCCTTGGAGTATTAACACTGGGCCTGTGTGCTGCCTGGCACCTAGCCACACAAGTTGCAAAGATCAGCTAGAACTTTAAAGAAGCCCCCTCTTTTCCACCATAAGAGGGGAAGCAGCGATAGTGTGCTGAGGATAGGCTAAAAGCATAGAAGACACTGAAATGGCTTATAGCCTAGATGTCTGGCTTCTCTCTGCAAGGATGGGTGCTGATCAGTCTCGAATCTCAAAGATTCTTAGTTTAAAATACAAGTTGTCTCCAACTTACGATTGTTCCCCTTAGGACTCTGACTTCATGACAATGTACATGTGAGGAGCATTCAGCAGGAATCATACTTCTTTGTTTCTTGATGTTTTATCAAGCCGGCCATATACAGCACAACATTCTTGTGATGTCGAGTGGCTACTGTGACTTGGAGCTGGTGGTCAGCTATGTGGTCACAAGTGTAAGCCATCAATACTGCACCATGAACTGTATTCAAAACGAAATGACTTAGTTATTTTATATAAACTGTCTAGCTGTGTGCTAGCTGATGTAAGCATTCATAGTTGAAAATGGGGGCTATGCTATGTCATGCTGTGCTGTAGGCCAGTGTGTCGAATTTGTATTTCACCTAGGATAGTCTCAGGTTTCAGTGGGTTGTAACCCCCTTGGAAGTTAGGGAGCATATGTAACTGCTTAGATGGTTTTGCAGAGATGGTACCCCCTTGTTCCTCAAACACTCGGAGCTGCCCTGACTGTCTAGGAACACTGCTCCAGGATGCTCTCTGCTTCTTACTGATGGTCGTGACCCTGCTGGCTAAATCTCTTTAAACATTTAAAAGGATTGAGAGCCTCCAAGATGTAAAGGGACCTGGCAAGAACCTGGTAAAAGTGTTTTCCTTCTTGAATCTTTGAGGCTGTGGAGATATGGAAACCTGAAGGGAGCTTTGCAGGTGGGGTTCTTTGGTAACTACTTATAGTTAATGTAGTGAGGCGATCCATTGAAACCATCAATGAGCAAGCTGTCCAGGGCAAGTGCTTCAGTTAGTACACCACCAGCACCCTGCTACCCACGTTATAAGGCTAGGGGGCTGAGGGGGTACATGAGAGCAGCCATTGCCCTGGTGATTGGGAGCAGGTCTCCAGGACAGAACTGAGAACCAGGATCTTCCTGGCAAGAGGAGGAATGTGCGTGTTACTAGCTGGACCCAAGACTGAGTCCTCTGTTTACCTGCAAGTCAAAGTGGAAAGGGAGTTACAGGGAAGCATCTTCATTTTTATTTCAGGGTGAATTGTTGACAGTGAACACATAATTCTGCCTGAAGAGGGAAGAATTGGGGGACTTAGAATAGCCAGTGTTTAAAGGACTCAAATGGGTCTGGAAGCTAGATTTCAACCGCCTGAAGGCTTTTTGTCAGGGTTACCTGGTGCTCTAACTAATGCTGTATTAACAGCCCCCTCTGTCCTGAGAGGGAATACATCTCTGGAATGTCTGTGTTTGCATGGCTCTTAGGTTCCTCCGAGCTTCAGGACCACTGGACATGACCTTTTTATGCCAACTTTAGCCTCCGCATTCTATGGCCCTGTGGTTGTCCAGGCCCTACTTGCACTGAATAGCATCTGCATGAAATTGCTGGGGAGAGCATGTTGAAGATGCCCCTGTTCTTAAAGTATAAAGTCTTATTTCTGAGACAACAGCCTCAGGCTTAGAAACCTAACCCAGGCACTTACCCTACAGATGAGCAAACACATGCACATAGGACACTACTTGAGGTCACATTGTGTATGGCAGGAGTTCTAGGGATCACCCTGTCTCCTTTCACATGTGCCAGTTTAGAGATCTAGGAAGTAAACAGTATGTCTGCTTCAGTATGCATGCCTACTGATGCTCCTGAAAGGCCCCTTTTTGTCTACACCTGGATATAGTGGAGTAGAAAGGCTGGTCTCTGCTGCCAGTTAGGAGCATTCATGTGTCCTGTACAAGTCATGGTCCTCTGGCATACATATATGCTTGAACTTGGAGGGGTCAGACAGCACTGCCACACCCAAGGCCTTTGTCTCCTTTGTGCTGCATTTGGCATCAGGGCTTGGCTACATGCTGGTAGTTGCTTTGGGTGAAGGTTGCCATCATTCACCAGAGCTGGACAAGAAAGAGTAGACTGCCGGTGAAGTCACAGCTTGTCCTTAAGTGTAGGGTCTCCAGTGTTTTTCAAAGCTGCCTTTAAGGGTTTTATACAACATCTGCATGTACAGCAGAGAGGCCTGTGCCCGCCCTGAGGTGACCTTTCAGACTGGCAGACTGGCTTTGGGGAGCTCTTGGCTTGACCATCCTGTGCCAGAAGGAGCTGCCGGTTCTCCCTCACTTTTCCTGCCCATCACCAAACCCTTGAGTGTCTGTCTGTGTGCTTCCTGTCCTGTGGAGACAATCATCCTTGCAGTTCTGTGGCTGCATGAAGTGTCCTTGGTCCTCATTGCTGGATGAAAACTGCTCAAATGATACCAGTTTTATTTGTTTAAGAACATGAAAGACCAGCTTCCAGTAGACTCCTAGCAGGAAGTGTTATTGGGCTCCTAGTTTGTATCTTCTGAGAAAAGTGTCTATATATTATATACTCTCAACCACTATATAACATGTACATGAGAATGGAAGAGCTTACTTGTTCTAGAAGATACCTGTTTCCTTCACCTGTTCTAATCCAAGACATCGTAGCCCACTGGTATACTCTAGTCCTCCCAGATCAACAGCTGGATGCTGTTGTTGGGGTATAAATCAGAGCATATCATTCCATTGAGCCAGTCTCTCTCAGCCCTCTGTCACATAGACAGGAGGAGCCATTGTCCTGTGTCCCATTCTGACCATTCTACAACCCCCATCTCAACTGATTTTCCAAGTGCCCCAGGCCCACTTCCTACAGGTCTTGCCTTCTCTCTGCCTGACACATCCTTT
>NW_022196905.1:32988642-33014642 GCF_008632895.1 Mastomys coucha | reverse complement strand
CTCAGTCCCTGGTTACCATAGGTCTGGATGTCCTCCCTCCACCCAGCCCTACAGCCTTCTTACATGAGCTCTTCTATCCTCTTTATTTTATCTTTTTGATACTTTTTTTAAAATCAGTTTTGGTTTTTTTGTTTTATGGGTTTTTTAAACTGACATTTAACAACTAAACAACTGAATCACTCTCCCAAATGTGGGCTTCATAAGGGGAAAGACAGTGATTTGCCCATTTTTAAGCATTTTTAAATAAATTGCATGTGTACCCATGCCACAGAACATGTGTGGCAGTCAAGGAACAGCTTTCAGGAATGGGTTCTCTCCTACCTGGCTGACAGTGTTGGTACCGAGAGTATTTACCCCTTGACCATCTCTTGATCACTGCCCTCGAGCTCACAGACAGAGCAACTAGTTCTTGGTGGAGGCCCCGAAGATGATTAAAAAAAAAAAAAATCACTGTTTGAGTCAGTGGTGTTGGCTTTACTTGTGGAAGCAAAGTGGGTATGTGAGTGAGAGTTGGCATAATGCGAATGGCCAATGACTGTAAGCCCTGGCTCCACCACTTGGTAATTCACACATGTCCTTATGATGTTTTGCAAGGATTATATGGCGCTACCTATAAAGTTGCCAGAATGTACTCACATCAATTAAACAAAGCATTCCCTTGTCAAAGGTGATCCTGAGCTACTGTTAATGTCCTTCCTCCAGGTAGTTCAGGCTCACGGTTGGTCCAGAGAGGAGATTCCTAACCACCCGAGCCAGAGAATGTTGAGGCTTGCCAGCGTGGTTGTGTTTGTATTGCTACAGCGAAGTAGTTTAGTATGTGTGGGGATTCTGTGTCCACTGGGCCATTGCAATATAGTAGAAGTGGTGGTAGCTTAGCTAACTCTCCAGCCTCTGTACTAATCATTCCTTATGGTTTTTGTTTTGTTTTTCCCCTGTAAGGTTGCCTGGAAAGAGAATTGAAAGCATTTATGTTGTGGCTCACGTATTCCTGTGAAAGGACACAAAACGTGATTTATTATTAAGTATTTACCACGAAGTGCCTGCTGCTCCCCCAGTCACTGGGTGTGGAAGGATGCCTGCAGAAGGTTTCACTGAGTGACATCTTCCTAAATTTCAGTTGGCTATGTGCATATGCAGATAAGGGAGATGAAGGATATTGGAGAACAACTGTATACCACACAAGTGAATGGGGGACCCAGTTCCTTGACCATGTCCCCCAAACAACCTAATAGAGCAACTCGGCCAGAGAGACAGGAAGCGCAAACTCTGTTGTACCAAGGCTCAGAGGCAGAGGCTGCCACAATGACCATTGCTACTTGTGTACAGTGCAAAAGTGTTCACAAGATCCCCACTCAAGACTTGAGGAAAGGCCCGGGGCAGAGCCAAGATACTTATGTCTGCTTTAAGTGCAGCCTCCGAGCAGTGCCTACCCAGCTGCATTTTATGAACAACAATGCTGGTGCTGCTCATGTCAGAAGCGAAACGGAAACCATCTCAAGTCCTGTAAATAAATTTAAGGTTAGGAACTTCAAGCCAGGCAAATACTACTGTGACAAATGTCGGTTCTCTACAAAGGACCCGCTGCAGTACAGAAAGCACACACTGCAGCACGAGGAGATCAAGTTCATCTGCTCACACTGCAGCTACATCTCATACACGAAAGGGGAGTTTCAGAGGCATCTGGTGAAGCACACGGGCATCTTCCCTTACCGATGTGAGTACTGTGACTATGGTGCTATTCGCAATGACTATATTGTCAAGCACAGGAGGAGGGTCCACGAGCGAGCTGGTGCCAAGCGGCCGTTCAAAACTGTAGCCAAGCTGGAGCCCAAGAGAACCACCATTTCAAAGCAGAGCATGGAACTCTCAAAGGCCTCCAATCCCAGGGCTGCCTTCCAAAACAAGTTGTCAGACCAGCTATCTCGGTTCTCACTCCATGCAAACAAAGACAAGACACACAACATGATGTTACTACCCGAGCTAAGGAAGTACCAAAAGGATGTAGTGTGTATTCCCAACAAAGTGACCCTGTCTGAGCCAAGGGAAGTGAGCCTGTTGGGGGACAAGAATGTTGAGGTGGAAGTGCTGTCCCCCTCAAAGGAACCTGTGCAGCCAGGTGTGCCGCTGACTGTTGTGGCACCCTCAGAGCTGGTGGTCCCCACCAACTGTCTAGCCCAGTTGATGGACGTGAAGGTTGTCAACGGCACCCAGCAGCTTGTGCTTAAACTGTTTCCGTTGGAAGAAAACACCCGCCTTGAAACAAGCAGAGGAGATGCAGGCACTTCTGAGTGTATGAGTCCTGAGAAGGGCTCAGGGGGACAGAAAAAAATGCTTTCTGCAGAAGCATCAAGGTCACTAGCAGCGGAAGGGAGTGCTGGAGACTCTGTAGGCCTTGATCATCTGCACTCTTTGGTTCAGAAACAGCTTAAAAATGTGAAATGGGTGAAGTCTTGCAATTTTTTCATGCCCAAGTCTGGTGTACACAGTCATCAAGAATCTTTCCTCGGTTCCGATCCAATTAAAGATTTACAGAAATCTCACAGTCTGTGTCCACCTAGAACCCTTCCTTCTGTTGCCATAAAAAGTCATTCTCCAGCCTCTGCACAAAGTAGTGTTTCCTACGGTCCTGGAGCCACAGTGAGCCACTTCTTGAGTAAAGCAGCTGTGGCTTTTGCTGAAAACGGAAGGGTTTCCCGCGGTGACTCCCAGCAGCTCCTTCCGCTTGCCTCTTTGCCGTCAAAGGTTCCCTTCTCTGGAGAGAAGGGCTTACTGCCTGTAGGTGAAAATGACTTAGAAGCTAGGAATAGGATCAGTCGTCCTGAAACAGTGGTTTCCTCTGATAGGAAGCTGGAAGACAAGCAGATGGAAAGCAAGGCAGTGGGAAACACAGGCCAGGTTTCCTCTGTGCAGAAAAAAGAGTATTTACACATAAACATTCCTGGGGAAGACAAACTGAGGTCCCAACAGCCTGGAGATCAGCCTGGGAAGCCCAAGCCTTCCGAAACAGCAGGTAACACATTTGAAGGGCCAATCATCTCGTCAGTATTTTCACTGAGCTCTGGATCTGAAAATGTGCCAGAGAGCATTAAATGGAATAGTTCAACAACCAAAATAAAGTCCATTGAACTGCTGCGCAGAAAGATAGCGCAGTTAATTGAATCTTGTGGCAAGCCTTCCTCTTTGTCTGCCAATAGTGCTCAGCGACGCTCCATAGGTCAGGCACCCAAGCTGACTTCAAAAGCAACTCCCAAGGCTATTCAAGAAATGAGTGTGTCCCTTCCTGGCCCTGGCTCTAGTCCTGGCCCTTCCCCTGGCCCTTCTGTGAGTCCTCTCCAAAAACCTCCAAACGAGGACAGTATTACTGGCAGCAGACAGCTGGCTCCACAGCAAATCTGTCCCCAGTTTGTCAGTGCTAATGACGGGAAAACAGACAGCAGAGTGACCAGAAAGACTCCTGTTGCTACTCCAGTGCTGATCCCCAAAGGGGCCGTGTTGAGGGTCCTTAACTCTTCTGAAGATGCTCACATCATAGAGGCCACCTGTGACACGCCTGTCAGCATACCTGTCAGTGAAGCCCAGTTAGCAGGAACACTTCCATTCTGCCCTATGAAACAGACAGGCTTAGGCTCCCAGTCTTTGACATGCAGAGGTGGACTAGCAGACATGTCCCCAAGTCTGGAAACCTCTCTTCGGCTCAAGTCAAGAAAAGAGGACCCTATCTATAGTACCACTGCCAAGAAAATCGTCCCTGTGTACAGCTCAGCACCAGGAAGCAGTGACTCCATCAGACAAGGAAGGCCAATTTCTAGAAACCTAACTGTAAGCAAGAATAAAACCAAACAAGGGAGCTCAGCCAAGAAGAAAAACAAGATGCAGGCCAACCCCAGCCGCTATTTCAAAGACCCCTCCTTTTTTCAGGTGGCAAGGCAGTTGCGACTCATAGCTGCCAAACCAGACCAGTTGATTAAATGTCCCCGTCGGAACCAGCCTGTCATCGTGCTAAACCATCCTGATGTTGACTCCCCCGAAGTGACCAATGTGATGAAGGTCATCAACAAGTACAAAGGCAACGTCCTTAAGGTTGTCCTGTCTGAGAGGACTAGGTGTCAGCTCGGGGTCCGGCGGTACCACATGCGCCTGACCTACCAGAATGTGGCAGAAGCTAACCACATGAAGAGGCAGATGATGTTGAAAATGAAACTGAAGAAAGTTCATAAAAACAACTACCAGGTGGTGGGCTCATTGCCGGACGACCCTGCCCAGTGTGTCTTTAAGTGCTGGTTCTGTGGACGGCTCTATGAAGACCAGGAAGAGTGGATGAGTCACGGCCAGAGGCATTTGATAGAGGCCACCAGAGACTGGGATGTCCTTTCTTCAAAGGGCAAATGAGTGAAACTTGGTCTTTGAAATTTGATTTTCATGGCTTAGGGTCGCACCCTAGACCTTTGATGCAGTAGAAGAAAGGGAGTTACTTATTATTCCTTAGAGTCACCACAGAAAGGATGAGAGCCCTGTCCTTACCTGAGCGCTGGGGCTGGACCAGGGAAAGGTGGGAGGCCCTGAAATTCTACTGGTTTTGATTGGAAGGATGTAATGTTCTCCACAGGTTTTCAGTGGGATCTGAGGCCTTTCTTGCTTAGCTCTTATTCCTCTGAGTAGACACATCTTTCATAATCCATTTAGAGGGGCAGGTTTATGATTGGCACACTTTTTGGATAAATGCTACTGAAGAGTCAAGCCTGTCTTGGTGCACACATCCACTTTGATTTTGCTTTGACTCTTCCAGAATATTTGCTACATAATAGAAATTACGTTTTTCTACTTGATGGGTCATCTTAAATCTGGTTAGAGAGTGCTGTGCTTGACCCCTCCCACTGTGAGTACTAGCTATGCTCTGCAGAGCCATGAGCTTGGCTTTCATTGGGCATGTATCAGCAACAGCTTTTAGGAGAAAAAATGACAAATTTTCAGTATTTAGCTTTTGCTTGCTTTTAAAATATCTTGATTGATAATAGTTGGGTAGGGAATACGTAATTGGTTTTTTGTTTTTTGTTTTAGGTAAAGAAGGAAAAATATATAAAATTGGGTCTGTTCTTTGCATCTAATACTCCACCTAAATAAATGGCCATTTTAAAATGTGAAGGAGCAGATTCATTAAAAACAGATTAGCCACAATGGTGCCATTCCAGGTGGACTTGAAAGCAGGCCGTGAAGGGTCTGCTGTGGCTGACTTTCCATCTGGGGACCCAGTGCAAAGCCTCAGAGAATGCCAGCACACTCTTGAGCATAGGATCATAGGGCTGGTCCCTAGGCCAGATCTGTTCTCCTTTTGCCTACAGGCCCTCCTGGGGAAGAGCCTAGTCTCTGTGAACTCATTTTCTCATGAACACTAGCAACTACAGGAGTCAACAACATGGAAAGAGAACCCCAATTGTCTGTGGAGGCGTTCGGAACACTACCCCTGTTTTCAGTGATAGGAACAGGCTGCTCCTAGTTTAGCCACAGACGCTCCTCTCTCTTGCTTACATCTCCTGGGAGGACTTCCCCTCCACCAAGAGGTGTGAAGACCCACCAATCTGCAAGACACCTTTGCACATTAGGAGAAAGTTTATCTCCCACATGGGTAGGGCTTCCTGGTCAAGAGCAGCTCAGGCAAAGGGCACTAACCATGGCAAGCACAGGTGACTGGTCACCAGCCAGTGTCCTTGAGAGTGTGCATCCTTGGGGACTTAGTGATGGATGCTGGGCGGGGAACTCGGAGGGGTGGTTACATCTGAAAATGGTACCAGTGACTTCTAATCTCTGGGTAATCGGACTTCCTGACTTTGCCTTTTCATGTGGCAAGTCTTAGTTTATCCTCTCACCGTTGGGATACTCCTTTTAAGCTCGTTTTCATTATACATACTTGGCTTTTCTTGGGTACAGTTCAGTACCTGATCATTTTGTTAATTGATATTTTAATTTAAAAGTTGCATTTTTATATATGTGTATATATGTGTACACATATAAATATTTTTTACCATATGCAAATTGCAACAGCTAATTTTCTGATTTCCTATTTTATAATGATACATGAGCTGGGGAAATATAAAGCTTTTTATATTCTAGAAATAATTTATTTTGAAAGAACATTTTTACAATGGTTTCATCTCATTTTTAGAAAATGATAGCACAGTAACTGGTGGGACCTGATTCCCATGAGCAAGCGGGAGGAGACCGCCCCTATGGGTCATTGTATTGTGGCATTTAGTCATGCTTGGTGCTCGGTGGCTGTGTGATACCAAGCATTCTGAGGTCTGATCTGTGGTGCAGACTGGTAACCCTCCAGCTCAAACTTGAATCTCATGTGCTGTGGCAGGAGGGGCTGTGGGATCCACTCCTCTCCCTCACTGCCGCACAGCTCCCCACCCCCAACCCCAGTGACTAGACCAAGAGCTGCCACAGATCCGTGTCAACAGAATACTTACACTCTGCTGCAACAGCTGCTGTTTTCAAGTATTATCTAAAATAACTAGTACTTGTATTGAGCTGGAGTTAGTAAGCAGAATAAGTAGCGAATCTTTGGGGGATTTTCATTAACTACAGTCCTTGTTGAGAAACTCAGAGGGCTCCTGGAAGCCCTAAGCGTGGGAAAGGCGGAAGTGACTGACTTCTCCAGCAGAGTTTTAGACATAAGTTTATCATGTAGGTAAGTGTGTGGCAGGACTCCATTTCTGAGGGTTAGAGGGAGAAGGACAGAAATGGGATAGTTCCTTCCGTAGTCTTACCTTGACCTTGAAGGATCTCTAGTCACTACATTTTGTTGATAGTACTTATAAAACTGTTTTAAACTTATTTTTTACTCTAGTTTTTTTGTTTTGTTTTGTTTTTTACTTTGGGGGACCAGAAATGAAAGGATCTTCTTATATTTATGATATAGGCAAGTAGAGCAAAAAAGAAAATTTGAGCCTCTATCTCTTAAGCGCCCTCTCAGTAGATTATATTTTATTCAGACTTTTATCTCTAGCCCAAAACATTTTGTGAGCCCCCACCGTAGGTCACACACAGTTGAATTAAATTAAACACAATGTATCGACCCTCCAAAGTTCCATCCCCCAATTAGAATTTACATAAGCCACCCGGAAGATGAAGGTATGGTGTTCAGCCTTCAGAATGACTTTTGAATCTGTGAATGTCTTTATGAGCAGAAAAGAAAACGTTGTCTTAACATGTCAAGCATTATAGTTCCTATGTGAACAGTTTGTGTGTCTGCCGCTCTGGTTCTGGAACATGTTTGTATATAGATAGAAAAGTTGGCATCAGTTTTGTTTAAATAAAGCAACTTTTAAGATCTTCACTACTCTCTCATTTCAGATACTAAACAGGGTGGATTCAAAGTGCAAAGTCTTGCATGCACTACTGATGTGGGTAAGAGTGGTGTTGCCCACTGTACAGGTATTGAATTCTACCAGGGTATTAGACACCTTGCCAGAAATGCAAGCCCTGATTTGAACCCACACAGCCCTTCGGTTTGGCCTCATTTTATAAAAGAGTGATTTCCTACCATGCCCATTGGCCCCGTGGCCTCTCAAGGAGTGGGATTTGAGGGGAGAAAGTTCTAGTTGTCAGGCAGTGGTAACACTGAGGCAGTGGTAACACTGCTGCTATCTTTGATCCAAATCAGCAGCCCTGTACTTGATGCCACGTAAAACTGGGAAGAAGGACCACACTTTTAAAAGTATTGATGATCTCATTGCTCCCTTGCCCTAGGGAGAACTGAGCTTGAGGTAAACATTGGCCAAGTGAAAGGGGAAAAAATGAGTTCCATTCAACAATTTTTCTAACAAATTCGTTACCTAATAGAAATGAGCTGTCATCCTCTGGAGGTACCTCTATTTAGTTGTTCCCTTTGACAGTTCCCAGTTTCAGATATTTTAGGATGAGGTGGCATGCCTGGAATGTTAGATTTCATTGACCACAGCACTGTCACCATGATAGAAAGACAAGCCACCCTATCGATAACAAGAAAGTGTAATGTTAATTATGACTGCTTTGCCAGCACCTTAAAATACTTCAGTGTTTTCAGTATACTCAGATTAGTATGGTTTTTTTATAATTTAGGAATCTGGTATGTTTCCATATTTCAGTTTTGATAATAAAAATTTCAACTATAGCCAAAAGCAATTTTGCCAAAACACTGAAGTGTTTAACAGAAAGTTTCTTGACATTGTTTCCATCTTAAATAGTCACCATACCCACATTTCAAACTGAAGCTCCAAGGATCCGGTACCCTGCTGGCCCATCCACACACAGATGGGCATACTCTAACACACTGGCATTTATACTTACACACATGCTAAACCTTTTTTTTTTTTTAAGTAGGCTAAGACATGGGAAAAAGACAACCTCAACATAATATTTAGCAGTACGAAAGTTGAAGGTCTATATTGCCTTCATTTATATCTCTGATGAAATGATGCATCTCTGCTAGTGTTTGTTAGACATTTGAATTTTCTGTAAATAACCAGGCGTTTTGGCCATTTTACTAACTAGTGAACTGTTAGAAACGTTTGAAAGAAATTAAACTCCATATAAGAAGTCCATAAAGAAAGAAAAAAAATCTCTATATGTTTTCTACCTAATGTGCAAACCCTGATAGGAGCCCATGCTTCTGTTGATTGGCTTTGAATAGCTGTGGATGACTTTCCTGTCATGCCCAGTGGCCTTGCTGGAGATGTCTAGAGGTGCTTCACTTCACCCATACTTCCCTACCTTGAAGTCAATGTTAAATAGTCAAAAGCAAACTTCCATACCACAGCAGGCACAACAAGTATTATAACCTAACTACCTTCCAGTTTTAAGGATTTGTAGCAATCTTTTCCAGAAGAATGTAAGCTCAGGTTATTTTCTGTATGAAAAGTATTCTAATCCTAATAGATGGAAATTCTCACAAAAGACCATTCCAAGTAGATGTTCATCATTCCTCTAGTACCCAGCACCAAGTACTAGCAAGTCTAGGTTTCAATACGGGCCGTCCCCCAATAATATGCAGTTCATACTGGTATTGATCTATAATGGATCTGTGTGCAGAACCTATTTCAAAGTTAAGAACAAATCAGTTAATACTGACCCTGGAGTATAGGAGGTAAGGAGCCTCTCCACCAGAGACCCTCGATAGCATTGTGAAGCTGCCATTACAGTCAGTTTTTCTAGGTTGTTTGGTTTTCCCTAGGCATTTGTAAATCAGTTGGCCAAACCACAATGTCAATGAATGAACACTGGTATTGGACACATTAAAGAGAAATTGCCATTAATGGGAACATGTCATCCCCATATCCTGGAATAATTGGTTTGAAAATATAGTAGGGATTAAAGAGGGCCATGCTAATGACATTTTATAGTTTATTTCCTTTATTTGGACTATAATTTTTTAAAAAGGGTAGATTACAAAATAAAAGCTGGAAAAGAAAAACATTCGCAAACAAGAAGGAATGTGCAGAAAAGCTGCCAAGTGCAAATTTAATATTTGAAAAAGTCATGTTACTCCCTCTGCATCCAAATGAAATAAATGGTTATAGCAGGAATGTCCCTGTTGCCCCTTCTCAATAGATGTGTAATCAATTTAATCAACAGTTAAAATGAGTGCTTTATTTTTACCCTTAAAAGCACTTCAATAATCTTTAAGTGCACAAAGTAATAGCTCTATGACATTTTCTCATATCCATGTAGCATTGTACTTTGCTCACATGCCCCCCCCCATAGCTTCACCAGCCCACCCTCTTGCTAGTCCTGTTCCTTTCCCACAAGTCCTCCCACCTTCATGTCTTCACACATGCACAAACTCTCTTAACTGTACTAGATTTCTCCTCCTATAGAAAATGTAACGCTTGAGTCTGGCCTACTTCACCTAACTATCATGTTTAGCTTTGTTCATTATCCTTCAGGTGGCATCACTCATTCTTCATGGCTGAGTGAAACCTCTCTGTACATGACCTACCGTATCCTTTGCTTAAGCTGCTCAGCTGTCAGCTTTTGGCTGTTGAGAAGAATGCAGCAGTAAATGTGCCGTGTCTTCTGTTGTGTGCTGCTCTGGGTTCCTTCAGATATACGCTCAAGAGGGAGTACCTGGGTTGCTTGGCAGTTTTTTAAGTATCTGAGGAACCCTCCGTGCTGATTTCCACATCGGCTGCACCAGTAGGAACAAGGGCTCCTCCTTCCCCATATCTTCTCCACTTGCATTGTCTTTTGTTGTCTCGGTGTGATCTCCATTCTGTCAGGAAATGGCATCGCAATTTGCATTTCCCTAATAGCTGAAGATTTTGAACATTGTTTAAAATGTTTACTGCCCTGCCCATCCATTTGAGAACTGTAGCCTGTTATTGGTCGGATGGAGAGTGTGTGTGTGTGTGTGTGTGTGTGATTTTTTTTTTTTTAAGTTCTTTCTAGACTCTAATCTTAATCTCCTGTTAGCTGATGGATATTTTCTCCACATTCCGCTGCTGTTTCCTTTGGTGTGGAGAAGTTTGTGTTTATTTCACGTAAGCTAGTCAGTCAATTAGGATTTCCTGTGATACGTGAGTCCTTTTTAGAAAGCCCTTGCCTGTGCCTTTGAAGTGAAGTGTTTTCCTTTAGTAATTTCAGAGTCTTAAGTTCTATATTAAAGTCTTCGATACACTTTGAATTGGTTTTTGTTCATGGAAAGAAGTATGGGTTTAGTTTCATCGTTTTACATGTGAATACCTAGTTTCTCCAGTTTAATGAAGATGTCCCTAACATCTTCCCCAAAGGCTGGAGCTGTGTGGGAGTTGTTTTCCCATCCTCTATTCTATTTCCATCGTCTTTCCCTGCCAATACCATGTCCTTCTGTTAATGTGGCTCTAATAGAATCTGAGGCTGGATGGCCTGAAGCCCTCTGTCCTTTCTTCTTGGGATCGCCTTGACTACTTGAGGCTTTTTGTGCTCCTTATCGATTTTAGCATCTTTGCATGGTTTTATGAATGATGCTGTTGAAATTCTAGAGAGGGTTGACTTGACTATGCAGATCATTTTTAGTAACAGAGTCTGCCAACTTGTTTGTGTGGAAGATCTTCAGATCTTCTAATATTTTCACTTTCTTTCTGTAGGGTCTTAAAATTCTCATTGAAGAAGTCTTTCACATCCTCTGTTAGGCTTATTGCTGGGTATTTCTAAAAGCCATTGTGAGAGGGATTCCCCCCCCCCCGTGATTTCTTATTGTCAAATTCATCCTCATGTAGGAAATTTGGCTTTTGTATGTTGATTTACTGCTAGTTTGTGGAAAGTGTTTATGAAGTCTAAGAGTTTCCTGGTGGAATCAAGAAAGTTTTAAGTAAAAGGTCGTGTCTGTAAAATGGGCATAATCTGATTTCCTTTCATATTTGTATGCCTTGTATTTCTCTTGCTTGATTAGCTACCTCAAACATCACACTGCATTCACTGCATACGTTGGGAAGAGTGGACATGATAGACACACTGACTTGGTTTGTCCAGGTTGTATATTGTAGTTATACACAGACTTGTCCTATATAGCCTTATTACACTGAGGAATGTTCTTCCTACTCCTGAAGGGATGGTTTTGTTAAGGGCTTTTTGCATTTATGGAGATAATCATGTGATTTCTGTCCTAAAGTCTATGCATGTGCTTTATTACATTTAACCTGCATATGTTGAACCATCAAAGCATCCCAGAAATGAAACTGCCCACCATGGACTATGGTGCATGGTCCTCTTAACATGTACCTTAATTCACTTTTAAAAGTATTATAATTGAGAATTTTTGTGTCTGTGTTCATGACACAAGTTGGTCTATGGTTTTTGTTGTTGTGTTTGTGGTATTTTTTTAATCCAGTTTGGATACTGGGCTGATGGATAAGTGTGGTAGTGTTCCTTCCTTTCCCGTTTTATGTAATACTTCGAGAACCATGGCTGTGAACTCTTTCAAGTTTTTATTTGGTTTGGTTTAGTTTTGGGTGTGTTTTTGTTGTTTTGGTTTTAATTTTTGGCTTTTCTTTTTTGTTGTTGTTGTTGTTGTTGTTGTTGTTGTTTTTTGAGACAGGGTTTCTCTGTATAGCCCTGGCTGTCCTGGAACTCACTCTGTAGACCAGGCTGGCCTCGAACTCAGAAATCCACCTGCCTCTGCCTCCCAAGTGCTGGGATTAAAGGCATGCGCCACCACCACCCAGCATCTCTACTAAGTTTTAAAGGTAGCTCTCCATAAAGTCTTAGTTGGCAGTTATTTACTTTCAGGGCTTAACAAACTGCATGCTTCCCCTGCCTTTTCAGCTTTCGGGACCTCTGTTCAAATGTGATGTCATTGTGATGTCATTTTGATGCTTTTTTTTTAATCCTTCCAGCATGATGACTGTAGATTCAAAATGCTCTTTGTACTTACATGCTTTTTTTTTTTAAACCAAGACTTAGGAAATTCCGTTTATAACTTCACTGAATAAGTTCGCTGCATTTCCTAAGTTCCTCTTCCAATCCCATGGATTCAGTTTGGTCTCTTGATTGTATCCCAGAGTTCTTAGGGGTTATGGCCATGCTCACTTACATGTTTCCTCTGAAATAATGACTGAATGTGCCCTCCGGTCGGTCCCATCTTCCCGGATGTTTCCTTTGTGCTTTGTATCTGTTTGACTCACTGAAGTTTTTATTCCCGGTGTTTCTGTTTGTCTTTTTTTTCAAACTTTTGGTTTTCTCAGCCCCTTTTCTCACTTTCTCCTTCATGTTGTTGACTTTCTTCTCAGTCTTGCTCACCTTCCTACTTGTTGACTTTCTTCTCTAGGTCTTGACTAGGTTTCTTCACTTCACTTGCTTAGAAATGTTAGCCTCTTAAAAGTCATTGGTCATTCTTTCAAGTGAACTTTTGGCATTGTGCCCAAAGTGTCTTGGAATTCACTTAATTGAGGAATCTTCAGGCATCCATCCTCTTGTGTTTTTGGTTTGTCTTGAGTTTCTTTTGTTTCTCTGTTGATGTATATCGACCTGTCTGTCTCTTCGTTTTCTTAGTAAGTGGCCTAACTCTTGAGGGTTCACTCCCTACACCATTCAGGAAAAAAAAAATAATGTTATATCAACAAAACCTAGTAAGATATCAAAATACACTTGAACTAGAGCCCAGGAATGTATTACCATGACCAAAGAACAGAAATTGGCAAAAAGAATGTAAATGTAGGAATAAGAAGTCATGAGATAAATAGACTGTAGGAGACAAAAGCAACAGGATTAAATAAAATAGAAAATGAAAAAGAACAAAGGAGTGTTCTGAAGGGAACGAGGAGAGAGCAGGAGACAGAAAGAGGAGAAAGGCCAAATTTTCCCCAAAAAACAACCAATCACATTTACAAATTAGATAAACAAGCAGCATAATAAAGCCACAATACCTATTTTTTTCAGGTAAGTTAAAACCAATTTCTACTAAAAAAGAAATCAGGGAACTACAAGAGGTTAACTAACAGGTAAATATTTAAAATGCATAAATCAGATCAAATATAAGAAAGAAAATAAAAAAGTTATTTTTAAAACATAAGATAAGGTCAAAATACTTTTAAAAGTATTATAAAGAAAAGAGGGGCCAGGCGGTGGTGGCGCATGCCTTTAATCCCAGCACTTGGGAGGCAGAGGCAGGTGGATTTCTGAGTTCGAGGCCAGCCTGGTCTACAGAGTGAGTTCCAGGACAGCCAGGGCTACACAGAGAAACCCTGTTTCGAAAAAAAAGAAAAGAGGGAACATGGAGGGAAATGGGTCATCTAAAATTTAAGTCTCTCTGTGCGTGGATGCAGGGAACTGGGGTTGTGTTTCTGTGATTTGCAGAGGCTACTCTAGACAAGAGCTGTCTTCACCTCAGAACCTTTCCGCCCCCTGTAAGAGACTTGTTGGGCATATACCCAGAAGATGCTTCAACATATAATAAGGACACATGCTCCACTATGTTCATAGTAGCCTTATTTATTAAAAAAAGAAAAATAGTCTGAAGCTGGAAAGAATCTAGATGTCCTTCAACAGAGGAATGAATACAGAAAATGTGGTACATTTATTTACACAGTGGAGTACTACTCAGCTATTAAAAACGATGAATTCATGAAATTCTTAGGCAAATGGATGGAACTAGAAAATATCACCCTGAATGAGGTAACCTAATCACAAAAGAACACACATGGCATGTACTCACTGATAAGTGGATGTTAGCCCAGAAGTTCAAAATACACAAGATAGAATTCACAGACCACATGAAGCTCAAGAAGAAGGAAGACCACAGTGTGGATACTTCAGTCCTTCTTAGAAGAGGGATCAAAATACCCATGGTAGGAAATACAGAGACAAAGTTCAGGGTAGAAACTGAAGGAAAGGCCATCCAGCGACTGCCCCACTAGGGATCCATCCATATACAGTTACCTAACTCAGACACTATTGTGGATGCCAACAAGTGCTTACTGACAGGAACCTGATATAGCTGACTCCTGAGAGTCTCTGCCAGTGCCTGACTAATACAGAAGTGGATGCTCACAGTCACAGCTTTGGACTGAGCACAAAGTCCCCAATGGAGGAGCTAGAGAAAGGACCCAAGGAGCTGAAGGGGTTTGCATCCCCATAGGAGGAACAATAATATGAACCAACCAGTACCCCCCAGAGCTTCCAGGGTCTAAACCACCAATCAAAGAGTACACATGGAGGGTCCCACGGCTTCAGCCACATATGTAGCAGAGGATGGCCTTATAGGACATCAGTGAGAGGAGAGGCCCTTGGTCTCGTGAAGGCTTGACGCACCAGTGTAGGGGAATGCCAAGACAAGGAAGCAGGAACAGGTAGGTTAGTGGGGGAGGGGGGTAGGCGGATAGGGGAGTGTCCGGATGGGATAAAATTTGCAATGCAAATAAAACATCTAATAAAAAAAAAAAAGACTTGATCAGAAGGTGGGGGCAGGGGAAGCAAGGAAGCCAGCTCCCAGATTCCAGCTAGTCTGCCCTGGGGAGGTTAAGGTCTACCTAGGGGAAGTTTTCCAGATGCTTCAGATATGAGGGAAACAAGGTAGGATCTGCAGGGACATACCTGCTTTCCTCCAGGACCCATATAGATACCAAGTTTTTAGGAAGTTCAGAGGACTCAGATTGCACAGTAGATAAGTAGCCCCAAGGCTCATTTGACATCAGCTTTGGGATTATCAAAGTCCAAAGTTATTCTCAGGGACTCACCATTGAGGGTGGGGCTGCTTCAATGACAGACACATCTCTTGTCACTTACACATTTTTTTTTTTTTTTGTCTTAGCAGTGTCAGACCCTCCCACTCTCCCTGAAGCTATGGAAGACTAACTTCAGGTTCTCTGCACTTGCTAATACCATAGATCTGTTTTCAACCAATTTTCTTCTCAAGATGGCTCCTAGCTATAGTATTGGGTTATGACAAAATGGAATTCATGCTGACCCTTCCCCTGTGAGAACCAGGGTTGGACTTTTTTCCTCTACGATTTATTTTATTGTTTATCTATCTGTGCATGGAGTAAGTTGGATATGTACACAGGTCCTTGGGGGCAAGAGGAGGAGCTGGAGTTACAGGTGGTTATAAGCCACCTGACATGGGCACCGAAGATCCTGGATGAGGCCACTGCTCCCCTGCCTCAGTGTACCCAGAGTCACGTGACCTCCTTCTTCTCTGCCCTCTGAGCTGTTTCCCTTCCTCAACATACCCAGAGTCACATGACCTTCCTCTTCTCTGCCTTCTGCATGATTCTTAGAAGTACTCACTCTGCAGTGTAGGATCCATTTGTTTGTATTATCCCTACTCTCTCACTGCAAATTAGGCAGCTCCTAATCCACCACCTCACCCAGAAATCTTTATCTTATACGTTTTATACAGACCAGAAATTTAGCATTTAAAAGAATATTGGAAGAGACCAATGGTATACTCCATCTTCCACTGAGAAGCAGAAACATACAAAAACAAGGGCAGGGAGGGGTAGAGTTGGAAAGTTACAATATTAACTTAATATTTGTGATAAACTATATACTTTTTCAGGGTTTTTTTTTTCTCCTTGTCAATTTACTCTGCTATTCTGTTCAGCATCCCTAGAAAAATATCGATAGGCAGACATCCCAGCGCTCCTGTGCATAAGGGCAGTTTGTGGGAGTTAGGTGTCAGCTGCCTGAACAGGGTACACTTCTTCACATAAGCTCGTGTTCTGGAAGCTGGAAAAACCAAAGTCAAGGTTGCTGGGAGGAGAGAGCCATAAGGGCCAGTTTATATTTGGACAACACCAATGCTGATATAAGTCTGATGAGAGACACCTGAGACATGGCTGATATTCCTGGGGGCAGTAGGGTGTGAGCCATCAGGAATGATTGTTAACAGGAACCCCAAGAAAATCGCAATCATCTCTTATGTAATTGTTTTGGGCAGAGTGCTTCTTTTATGTGATCTGTATAAACATTACATGGAGGTCAAGGGTCTTCCTCTAAACCTTTGCCTTCACCTCCAAGTGGCCTGTGTGCCAGTCTACATGTGTGCCAGGGTGCAGGTATGCCAGGGTGAGGGTATGCCATGGCGCCTGCCTAATGGTCTGTGTGGAGGCCTTTGGGGTTCACCTGGAATGAATGAAGGGCTCCCGCCCAGTTCTCTTCAAGCTCCCAGCCTCCCACAACTCTGCCACTTTCCTGGCATCAATACACAGACCTCATAGAAGTACCCACAGATTTGGAGTCACTGAGGCTGCATTTCCTGGCTCATAGACTGGACTTTCTTACTGTGACCTCTCACGATGAAAAATGCAAACCTGCTCTCTGTGGCTCCCCCTCATAATTAGAACACCTTCCAGATGGCTCATGCTATGCCACTGAAGCTTAGATTTTCAAAAGGAGGGAGGGGGCCACCAACATTCAGTGATTATGTGCAGAAACTCTGTTTCCTGCTACATGAACCCATAGATGTTGAAAAACACACTCATATTTGAAGAGTGTTAGGGATGGAAAATCCCAAAACCAACTCAAGTGGGCACAAGACTCCAGCAAAGCAAGATCATTATTTGAACTAGACAGTAAAAACTGACCCGTCAGGGACAAGAGCACAGGCACAGGAGCTGACTGCATCTTTGAACATTCATCTTAGTAAGTATTTAAGCAGATGACAAAAATTTATTGTACTTAGGTCACTACTGATGGGTCAGGGCTGCCGAACAGACTTGGGAGCTGAACCAGAAGGCTACAGAGTTTAAACTCCAAAACCACAGCCACCTGTGCCAAACTACCCAACCAATCAGGGTTTAGAGACAGGGGATTTCCTTAGGAACACGTCTTTGTGATAGATTTTATCCTGTTCCCGTCGGCTGGGCTATTCAACTTACCTAGCGTTCATGTTTCGACTGAAAACCAGATTGTCAGTTACCTACTGTGGTAGTTTGAATTGGCCAGGAGAAGTGGCACTATTAAGAAGTGTGTCCTTGTTGGAGTAGATGTGGCCTCGTTGGAGGAAGTTTGTCACTATGGGGGTGGGCTTTGAGGTCTTCTGCTTAAGCTCCCCCTAGTGACAAAAAGAGACTCTCCTCCTGGCTATCTTTGGATTAAGATATAGAACTCTCAGCTCCTTGGCCAGCACCATATCTACCTGGGCGCTGCCATGCTTCCCTCCATGATGACAATGGACCAAACCTCTGAAACTGTAAGCCACCACAATTAAATGTGGCCTTTATAAAATTTGCCCTGGTCATAGTGTCTCTTCACAGCAGTCAAACCCTAACTAAAACACCTATGCACATGTCTCTTTCTGCCAAGCAGGATGTTAGTTACTGAGGGAGGTCTTGGGAACTTAAACTTTATTTGACCAGTATTCAAAATGGAAGTTTTACTCAAAATGGCTTCAGTTTGGATCTTTCTTATAAGAGGTTGCATAATATTCTATAGTGTGTGAATTCAACACATTAAAAACCTCCCAAAGTGATCTCCCCCTTTTAAATATTTTTGAGAACTGGTGATTGCTAGATGATTAATGGGGGTGGGGTAGAGGTGAGAGCCTGTAGAGATGGCAGTGGAGTGGACCTTGACCTACTGTTGGAGACTGGTCCCTGCCTCTGTTCTTTTAGAAGCTGTCACTCCTTCCTTCAGGTGCCATTTAGTAGCCTGCCCATGAGGTTTGTATAGCCCCAGTACTTCTGACATCTGGACTCAGCCCCTGTAGTATATAAACATGACTAACCTAGACTAAGCTAATGGAATATATACATTTAGGGCACCTCAGGTTCTCAAATAAATAAGTACACAAATAGTTGCCTCTGTCAACATTGAGCCCAGGCTACTCAGGGTAACCTGATAACAAAACAAAAATCTGAAGTGGGTTAAATCTGCAGGATGAGTGCACCCTCTGTGCAGCTGGCTTCATCTTAAACAATATCCCTACGCAGGGGAGGGGGAACGCGTGAGAAGAAAGCGAGGAGGAAAGGCCTCAGCCAGGAAGACGAATTCTTCACGTCCCTCATAGTCATTGACTGCAATGAGTTCAACCGCTTCAACTAACATTTTTTTAAAAGTTGGGAGCTGGCTGATGCTGGCACATGCCTTTAATCCCTTCACTCAGGAGGCAGAGGCAGGGTAATCTCAGAGTTCAAGGACCACCTCATCTACAGAGCATGTGCCAGGACAGCCAGAGCTACACAGGAAAAAACCTGTTTCAAAAAGCAAACAAAACAAAAGGTTGGGGAATGCAGGAGAACCTGGAGAGGTTTGACCAATGGCAGATCAGCATGTGACTGCTTAACTCTGAGCAAGCCACTCCAACCTCTCTGTGCCTCTAGGCACGAAGGATTGGCCCACTCTTACATCCGAAATTAAAACATTTAATATCTTGCAGAATTATACTGAATCCAAGCATTCAATATGCTGTGTCATATTATTAAACTTAGTAAATATTTACTAAATGTATTAACATCTTGTCTGTGGCATATACACATGATCTCCACACAGCCATGAACGAAATGAAAGAAACATGCCCGGGAAGTCCCGAGAACCTGCTACTCAAGAGTGTGTTCCCTTCAGAAGGGTGTCAGCATCACCTGCTGTCTCACATCCTGGTCCTGAATTCCAGTCTGCAGCTCTCTGGGTGACATTGCTTAGCTCCTCTAACCCTCTCACCCATGTGTCACCCCTGAGGATTTGGGTCCTTGAAGCTCCTAACAAGGTAATTTGGAACTTGGGTATTAAGGAGTTTGGAACAATAATTTAACATCTGTCTTAGTTAGGGTTTTACTTCTGTGAACAGAAACCATGACCAAGACAACTCTTATAAGGATGGCATTTAACTGGGACTGGCTTACAGGGTCAGAGGTTCAGTCCATTATCATCAAGGCAGGAGCATGGCAGTGTCCAGGCAGGCATGGTGCAGGAGCAGCTGAGAATTCTACATCTTTATCTAAAGGCTGCTAGGAGAAGACTCATTTCTAGGCAACTAGGAAGAGGGTATTAAAGCCTACACCCACAGTGACACACCAACACCAGCAAGGCCACACTTCCAAATAGTACCACTCCTTGGGCCGACCACGGCAACAGCTCTGATCCCTTTTTTTTTTTTTTACAAAAGTTTTATATATGTATGTATATATACATTACCTCTGCCTTGCAAATAATTGTGTTTAAAAAGGACTGTGCAGTTACAACACTATAGTATAATAAATGTTCCAGGGAAACAAACTCTCTGTGTTGTTAACATTTGGAGATGTGTTAATATCACTGATTGACATGAGATATCACACACTACAACTGGAATCCATCACTTTAGGGTAGAGTTATGGTGACCAGAGAGTCTTCCAACATGTACTCTGGTCTGGCCACATATTCTGAACAGTTTAATACTTCCGTCTTTCTGGCAGTATGTAAAACAGATTGCAAAGATATACACAAAAATTAACATGCTGCTCAGGTAATTAACTGTATATATAATATACACATACACACAGAGAGAGGTTGCATTTTGTAGCAACCGGGGAAGCAAAATTTTTGTTTCTTAAAGTGATATAAAATAACCTTATAGATTTGTTACCTTCAGACTTTAATGAACTTGATTTGCATATATAAGAAGCTCCATTCTAGGGACTGGAGAGAAGGCTCAGTGGTAAAGAGCCCTAGTTGTGAGGGCCCAGGTTCAATTTCCAGCATCCACATGGCACCTCACAACTGTCTATAATTCCAGTTCCAAGGGATCTAATACCCTCACACCAATGCACATAAAATTAAAATTAAATCAATTATATTTAAAAAGAAACTCCATTCTAGCCTCAACTCAATTAGTTTTGAGTAGTAATTTCTAACAAACTCTGACAAGCAGCCAGTGGGGATGGGTCCCTGGAGGTCTCTAAATTGGTCTGTGATTGACTTTAACACCCACCAGGGAGTCTGAGCAGGCGTTTCTGTGTTCAGCCTGTGGTACAAGGACCCGCCCCTTTTCCATCCCAGCCCCCAAGAGCCTGGCTCTGTTGTCTCTAATTTGTCTCTAGGAGACTTACTTGATCAGAGCAATTCGTGTCTTTAGAGAATTGTGACCTACCCCTCACTCTTTCTCTTAGGAATCTTGGAAATGATTCCAGCCTCATCCTACACAAACTCTGGTCTTGTAAAGGCCCGTGTGTCACACTCAGAAGGAAACGGCTCCTTCCTCGTCCTTGTTCACTTACTTGGATCAAAACTTTACTGAGGAACTCAGAAAGGAATTACCATTTAGAACTCGGAAATGTCTCCAGTAAATGAAAATTCACCATGGCCAATTGATTGTATTTCTCAGATAAGACAGAAAATGAGATTTGTAAGAAAGCTAGGAATAAAAATACAGCTTAACGTGATAAACAAGTTAGGGCTGGCAAAGTGGCCGAGTGGGCTCAATCCCTGGAACACACACACACACTACTTACTTTCATGTGGCTGTGATAAAATATCACGGCCATCGCCTTTAATCCCAGCACTTGGGAGGCAGAGGCAGGCGGATTTCTGAGTTGGAGGCCAGCCTGATCTACAGAGTGAGTTCCAGGACAGCCAAGGCTACACAGAGAAATCCTGTCTCGAACCACTCCCCCTCCCCCCAAAAATATCACGACTAGAAATAACTTAGAGACAAGTTTAGCTTATGTTTCCAGAGGACTGGATACCCCCAACCCCAACCCCCAGAAAAAAGACAGGGAAGGCATAAACAGCAGGAGGAGAAAGCTGAGAGATCAGATCTCAAGGCCCCAACCCCCAGCGACTTGCTCCCTCCTCCTCAGCCTCAAATCCCAGAAAGTTCCATAACCTCCCCAAACAGCACCACCAAGTGGGGACCAAGCAGTCAAATATATGAGTCAAAAGAGGGCATTTCTCATTCAAACCATATTGGGAACGAAGGTTATTTAAGGTCACAGTCTTCCGTGTCAGGATAGCTCCTCTGAGCTAAGAGCAAAATGGAGGACTCTCTTTTCCAGGAGGGCTTCTTCTCTGCCAGACCTTATCTGAGGAGCCTGATCCCTTCCCCCCTCCCCCCCTCCCCCCCACCCCAGCCCTCTACCTGAGGAAGGTCACACAGTCCTTGGCGAACCTACTAGCTAGCTCAACTTCCTCTTTCCTAATTAGAACCCACCGAACAAGTACCTAGGATTCCTGGAATGCTTCTCCATGCAAATGAGGCATTCACATTAGGTTGAAGTTCCAGCCAATGATTTCCATTCACCCTGAAAACTCCTTCCTACTCTCCAAGGTTCGTATGTAGTCTTTGATCGCCCCAAATAAAGACGATCTCCAGCTGTTTCACCAAGTGCTATAACACTGAAGTCCTAGGAGTAGGCCTTCTCTCCACCAACCTCGGAACAGCCAGACTGTGACCGGGCAGACCCCATTCATTCCTGGCTCTGCTTCATCCTTCCAGCCCCGTGTACAGTGGCCCCTGGACACCCTGTGGGAAAATTCAGAACTCAAAACCACACCATGGGTCTGGAGAGATGGCTCAGTGGCTAAGAGCACTGACTGCTCTTCCAGTGGTCCTGAGTTCAATTCCCAGCAACCACATGGTGACTCACAACCATTTGTAATATAATCTGATGCCTTCTTCTGGTGTGTCTGAAGACTGCTACGATGTACTCATATAAATAAAATCTTTATTTTAATAAGGCTTACAAGATTAGGTTTTAGTTGTTGTGCCCAGAGATTGAGTTACCATTGTTTCTGGGAAAACAAAAATCAAAAAAAAATTTTAAAACACTGTGACATAAAGGTTGAAGGGGAGAACTGACTCCACAAAGCTGTCCTCTGACCCCCCTACGTACTTGCTGTGCCACCCACTAATCAATAAAGTAAAATCTCAAAAACTTTTAAAATACTTTAATGAGGCTATTTTTATTATTTGTTTGTTTGCTTGTTTGTTTTTGAGACAGGGTTTCTTTGTGTAGCCATGGTTATCTGTAGACACAGGCTAACCTCAAACTCACAGAGCTCTGCCTGCCTGCTGGTATACGCCTTTAAGACATATTATGCTGTTACCACCACCACCTAGCTATGAGGCAATTATCTTAAACACAAATTTAATGTGTAAGTGTAGGGATTAAGCTATATCATAATAGTGGGATTTATTACAATCATTATCCCCCTCTCAAGTAGAATAGGAGCCTTATTTTAGTGTATCTAAGAACCTCCACTTGTGTGGGTGACTGTTCCCATTCACTAGCACAGTCAGGTAACTGAGCCATGTGCTGTCAAAGCAGAGACACCACCCTCCACATAGGCTGGTTCCAGTGAAAGAGACCCAAAGGTGCCAGATCGATCCTTCTATGCTCAATCCCTTCCCCTGTGCCTGCAAAATGTTCAACTGTGTCCATTTCTAAGGAAAGAGTGAAGATTAGAGCTTGTGTGATTCTAGAAGAAAACTCACCATGACATGTCCACTGTGCTGGTTTCGTCCCATTGATCATTTTGCCACATTGCTTTGTGCCCAAAGGCCAGCCTTCTATGGACGGACGTGTGGCTTTCATTTGGGCTTAGATATCAGAAGGTGGTATGAGGAAGGAAGTGGAGGCAAATATAGCCCTTCGGCTTCCTCCATGCCATGCTCCATTTGCGTTCTCTTATATGTCTGGTTTAAAGGCTTATTACATTTACTATTGTGTACACAAAGACAGGGGTACACATGGCATAGCTAGCATGTGTATAGGTCAGAGGACTACTCTGAGGAGTCAGTCTCCTCCTTCTACCATGTGATGGGAATTGAACTCAGATTGTCAGGCTTGGAGGAAAACACCTTCACCTGCTGAGCTCCGGTGTCTGCCCAAGTGTCTAGTTTGTTGCTGTCGTGGTTGCTGTTGTTGCTGTTGTTTTCACCTAACACTATGGTAGTTTTATGGAAAACTCCACATATATTTTGGACCCTTCTTTAAAACTATAATACAAATTTGCAAATATTAAATTAGGTTCAAAGATGAAAAAAAATCTAGTTAGAAGAGAAATTTTAACTTTCAAAATGAGAAGCTGCTAATTGGGGGTCAGCTACATAGCTACATAGGTCAGTCTGGATAGCTCTTGCTGTAGAAGCTTGAGGATCTGGGACCCCCAGTCCTCTATAAAAGCCCATCATGGAGGTACATAGACCTGGAATCCTAGTGCTGGGACAGGGAGCTAGGAGGCTCCCTAGGGCTTGCTGGCTGGCTAGTCCTGTAAAATTGGTGAGTCCCAGGGGCAATAAGAGACCCTGACTCAACAAATTAAGGTGACAAGCAATTGAGGAAGACACCCGATATTAACCCCTGGCTCCAGCCTGCGCATGCATTCATGTGTAGGCACACAGCTTACGGAAACACGCACCTCACAAAATTCAAATGCACTTCGCCAGTAGTACCCTTTCTGTACATTTATCGTTTCCTCATAATTATGTGCAAATCTTTTTTGATGAGCTTTGTCCTATTTTCTGTAGAGAAAACAGAAAGGCAATTTGCAGAGTCGAGCCACTTGCTCACTGTAACCAATGCATTAGCTGATGTGTCAAAGTTCTACGGAAGAAGTGTGAAATTGGACACCTGATTGTTTCAGTTCTAACTGACTGACGCGGCAGGGACCGAGAGTGACAGTAAGTGAACTGCTTACAAAGTTCCACAGGAAGTGAATTTTCAGACAAGTTTCTGGCTTTATACATTTCAAATTCTTCCTTTCTCCTGTATGGACATACGCCTGGTAGCTAGGCTCCGCCCGACTCATTTGCATAGGAGTGTAGTTTATGGTTCTGCAGTGTCATATCACAGGCTTTATAAGTTATCTCAGAAGGTAACAGGAGAGGCCCCAGAGACCATCCCTAAAGTAACAATGCGGACAAGTCTCCCTAGACACGGGTGAGATAGTCACATAGAATGTAGAGTAAAACACCTCCACACTCAACTCCTGCTGCACAAGACTCAGTGCTCCAGCTACCCACAGGACAGAGCTGGGGAAAGAACTCAAGAGGGAGAGGAAGGGATCTTACTTAATTGTTTGAAAATATCCCACTTCTGAGAACTTTATACAAGGATACAGCCCCGTGGGCATAGTGCTTGAAGCCTTATGTCCTGACAGGGAGCCCTGTAGTATTTGTACCTATAGGGTTGGCAGTCTTCCCAAAAGTGCCACATGTCTCTGTATTCTGGGAGCTACCTCCTCCACTGGCACTTTAATCCAAGCCTCCAAGGACACACTTCAGATGTGTCATTTGGTTTCTGCTAGGATCCAATGACTCCATACCCTGACCCGTGGTGATGAAAACATTTCCCAGTAACTGCTGAGCACCTGATTCATTTGACTTGCACCAGTGCAAGATAACGCTATCTGTGGATGCGGTCAAGATTTGAACCAACCAGCCACTTCCGAGTCGGGTGACTTGGAGCCTGGAACTGAACATCTTGACTAGTTTTCTTACATGTGAAAGAGATAATCTCATACATAATCCTATGAAGTTGGTGCCTGTATTCAAACAAGAGTATATGAAGGACTTTACCTCCACGGTGGAGCTAAGATAAGGACTATAGATCCGTGAAAAGAGACTAAAGAACAAGTATCAATGGGGGAGGGCCAGGATTAGTGGAGAACAACATCAATGACAAGTCGCAAGGATAGTGCAATGGGACATACTGCAGGGAAAACACAGTACACTGTTGACTCAAATTTCAATTCAACCACTGGACTTCACCTCCCTTCTAGTGAAGCTGAGGCTGTATCTCCATGATAGAGCACTTGCTTAGCATGTATAAGGACCTAGGTTCAACCAACCCCCTGTACTAAAACCAAAACCAAAAACACTTACTGAATGCCTACGGTGATAATTTGGATGAAGATGGTCCCCATAGGCTCATATATTTGAATGCTTGGTCCCACACTGATTGGGAAATGATTGGGAAGGATTAGGAGGTGTGGCCTTGTTTCAAGAGGTGTGTCACTGGGGTTGGGTTTTGAGATTTCAAAAGCCTATGGCATTCTAATGTTCCCCCTCCCTCCTCTCCTCCCTCCCTTTCTTCCCCTGCCTCCTTCTCTTCTCATCTCCCCCTCACCTCATCCCCACCCCATCTCTCTTGCCTCTTACCTGTGGATAAGTTGTAAACTCTCAGCTTCTGCTCCAGTTCCATGTTTACCTGCCTGCTGCCATGCTCCCTGACAAGATGGTCCTGGACTCACCCTCTGGATCCATGAGGCTCCAAGTTGAATGCTTTATTTTACAAGTTATCTTAGCACAGTGTCTTTTCACAATAGAATCATGACAAGCACTCTTACCATAGGTTAAGCACAGATACACATAAAAATACCCACCCCATCATGGAGCTTTTACTATAGTTAAGCTGGGCTATAAGGCATTTATTTGTCTTTTTTTCTTCATAACAGATCTCTGTAAAGGTAAGAAATGAATTGTGTTTGCAGAGTGACCAAGAAAGGAATGCCAAGTCAGGCTGTAGTGGTGCACGCTTTTAATCCCAGCACTTGGGAAGCAGTGGCAGGTGGATTTCTGAATTCGAGGCCAGCCTAGTCTACAGAGTGAGTTCCAGGACAGCCAGGGCTAC
>NW_022196905.1:32968022-32988606 GCF_008632895.1 Mastomys coucha | reverse complement strand
AAAAAAAAAAAAAAAAAAAAAAAAAAAAGAGGAATGCCAAATTTCTTTATATATGATGTTCAGAGCCTCTTTACAAACAGTGACATTTGAGCAAAGATCTGAGAAAGATAGTAAGTCCCAACTGAGGAACGCTAAGACTCCTGAGGATATTTGTTTGTATCCTGTTGATTCTTCATACATACAGGAAAATCTTATACAGAAATAATCCCTTATTTCTTCATCCCAGTATCCCTCCAGTGTCCTGTTCATATGTCACATATTCTCTCACAAGGAACTACCTTCCAGCACAATGAGAACTGAGCCAGGAACCAGGAACCCAAGCTGGGATTAACAAGGTGGATAGAAGAGAGCTGCCTTCCCACACTATTCCCTGAGCACATGAGAGCTGGTGATACACTTTTTCTGTCTTCAGTGGCAGGTAATCAAAGTTTCAAAGCCATTGGTGGAGGATGTTCAGTGCAAGGCTTAGCCAAGTGGCAGAGGATGGTCTCCTCTCCTCTTGGACACACTCTCTTGTCTTGCCAAGAGTCCCTACCTAGTGATCCTCTTCCTCCCACACTATTCAAGTAAGAGATTCGAAGAACTTGCTCCTGGCTTTCCTCTTTGTACAGGAAAATCTTTCACCCCATGGACTAGCCTTGATTCAGATACTAGCTCTGCTACAACTTGCACCACTGAGTTTGCTGTAATGAATGTATTCTGGAGAATTTATTGAGACCACAGGGCCAGCCA
Organism: Mastomys coucha; assembly: GCF_008632895.1. Lineage (NCBI taxonomy): Eukaryota > Metazoa > Chordata > Mammalia > Rodentia > Muridae > Mastomys > Mastomys coucha. Next base: position 32,987,874 of record NW_022196905.1, on the reverse strand, counting down.
GCTAAGAGATCTCCTAAAGGGTTTTCCTTCCAAAACTGTGCTGTGTTGATTGCATGAGTTTCACCCTTACTCAGGCTTGTTATTGAGTCTGCTTTTGTGCCCACAGGGAACCCTTTGAAGCAATTATGACTTCCTTTTGGTTTACCAATCATGTTGAGGTTCCTTCCAGACCTCACGAAAACAGTGTATGACTTCTTCCAATACTACTTCCCATCCCTGCTCTCTAATATCCTATCAGCAATACTGGGTCAAGACAAGGCAGCTTTTCCCAGTGCTTGTGACACAACCGAATTCCTCTTTTAGTCTATATTTACATTTCATAATTTCTTGAGCTTGTACTTTTCAGTTGTGTCACCATTGTTAGATTTGAGTCCCACCTGTCAATTCTCTTAGTCAGTTTTCATTCTTGTGTGTGTTTAAATTGGCAACGATGAATGAATTCAGAGGTGCTCAGGTAGTCTGTAAATATTATTCTCAGAACATTGAGAATAAGTACTAACTAGAGCCATTCTTTGTGTTAATCCTTCTGACACCTCATTAGGCATTTCCAACTCATTAAACCAAAACCATGTTGTTTCTCTTTCCCTTTTTTTCTATTATTCAGACCTAGATTTATGTTGCAAGTCTGTGCCCACACAGGAGTCATGACTTAGTCACTGAACCATTTGATGACTCCAAATTGATTAGTTGGCAGAAGGCCTAATAGAGCTGTCCTCTACAAGGGGGACAATGACCACTACAAAGTTGTGATGTCTAAGTGTGGAGACAGGCTCATTCACTTAAGCAGTATTTATGAACTGTTTCTTCTTTGGGAACTGACAGAGCAAAAAACAACTCTCAGCCAGGCGGTGGTGGTGCACGCCTTTAATCCCAGCACTTGGGAGGCAGAGGCAGGTGGATTTCTGAGTTCAAGGCCAGCCTGGTCTACAGAGTGAGTTCCAGGACAGACAGAGCTATACAGAGAAACCCTGTCTCGAAAACAAAACAAAACAAAACAAAAAAAAACCTCTCATCTCAAAGGTGATAAAACTAGTTTATTCTGAAGCTGAATACGAGTGACCATGGCCCAGGGACCCCACAGGCTAGGCTGCCTCCCAGTTCTGTGTTCCAGTATGTTAACAGCTTGAAGTCTTTATAGTGGCAGAACAAGGAACGTCATAAATCGAGGTCATTTTCATATATATTAGTGGAAAGATTCAGTAGACAGCTGAAGCAAAGAAGGGGAGACCTTAGCTTTAGGCCTTAGAGCTATCTAAAGAAACTCTTAAAGACTTTTGGTTCGTAGGATCTAGGGTTTTTGTTCTGTTAATACAATCCAAAAGGTTTTTATCCATTACTCATGGATTAGGCAAGGGATAGCTATTAGAGAGCTAAAAGTAGCACAAACTAAATTGTAATTGGGCTATGGACTTGCAACTTTCCAACCTCTCCACCATCATTAAGGTTCTTATCAGTTAATCAGCCTTGCTGAAAGGTTCAGTGGAACATGTGGCTTCTTCCCAGGGTCACCTTGTTATCACTTCTTATGGAGACTTGAGAGCTCTTGGGGGCAGATATTGATTGTGAATCTATGTAAGACCACATAGAAAGAATTGGAAAGGGGGCTGTCATCATTGAGGTACAGGGAAGGTGCTCACTATAGGACTCCAGGAAAGAGAACCCTTCCTCTGCTAGTTACCCATGCTTGAGTGGCAGAACACAGCAACAGTTTTCATCAGGAATGAAAGGCTGGGGACCTGGGTGAGAAAGCCGTTGGATCATTTCCTGCCTCCTACTGGGAACTGTTAACAAAGCTATTATCACACCAGCATTAGCCATCATTGCACTGTCTTATTTATTTGGTTTCTGTGACTATCCGGCCAAAGTTATCTATACTCCCAAATGGAGATGAGATGACCAGGCTATACCTAGAGGAAAAACTCTGCAACACTGATTCCATTCCTCTGGCTCTTTCTGTTTTTCTTCCATGTCCTCTGTGCTGTCCCCTGAGCCTTGGAAGGGGTGACACATGTATGATCCTTTTCTAAGCACTGGACTGCCAAGTTATCATAATACTCACTTACAAACTGGCTAAACTACTTGAAAATAAGTCTCCACAAATAACTACTGCCCACAGTAAGAAGCTTCTCTCCATAAGCAAGGAAAATAGTATTAAAGGGAGACCACCAGAGATAACTCAAACACAGCCAATCAATAGAATTTATTCCAGCCAGCTGAGACTACACTCAGGTATTTAGACCCCACTGTAGTGCCAAGTGTTAAGGGTAAGGGGTTTTTAAAAGGCAAAAACCACATCCTGGAACCTCCACTGGCAGCTACATGAGGAGGTTTTTTTTACATGCTGTTTAACAGAAACTAAGATAAATGGATAGCTAGAGGGGAAAGTTTGCACAATCAGGCAGTTTAACAGAAGTTAAGGTAAGTCAGCTGGGATCTAGAATAGAGTTGGGTAAATTTCCACGGGATTTTCCACCGAGGAGATAAAATTCTATTTAAACCTGAAATGGTCGCAGCAAGAATACAAGATGCACTGTCTTACCTTGTCACGATAGCAGCCATAATCCATGGTTATGAATACAAGTTTTTAGAAAGCATGTCACATCTACTCATCAAAAATAAAATAAGTATATTTTTAATTTTTTTTTAGATTTATTTATTATTATAAGTAGGTACACTGTAGCTGTCCTGAGGCAGCACCAGAAGAGGGCATCAGATCTCATTATGAGTGGTTGTGAGCCACCATGTGGTTGCTGGGATTTGAACTCAGGTCCTTTGGAAGAGCAGTCAGTGCTCTTACCCGCTGAGCCATCTCACCAGCCCCAAGTATATTTTTTTAAAAGCAGTTGCTTCCCTCACTGGGCCGCATGAGCTCCCCAGCAAAAGGTTTTTATTCTGGCTTACGGACATGAATTTCCTCCTGTAAAGCTGGTCTTAAGTTGCAGCGATGCTAGTTTTACCCACAACAGCCATGTCACTATTGTGCCAGCAGACACATCTAACCTAGCATGTCAGTAGTGTAGTATGCTGGATCTACAGCCAAGGAGGACTTATATTGGTCACTTTCTCATTGCTATGACAAAATACTGGCAAAGGCAATTTAAATGAAGGAAAGATTTATCTTGGCTCATACCCTGAGGGTTCAGTCCACCATGATGGGGAAGTTATAATGTAGGTTCATGAGATAGCTAGTCACATTTTATCTAATCAAAAATCAAAGAAGAAAGTTAGTGATCTGTTCAGTCTGGAACTCTAGCCTATTTAGTAGAGAGCCATCCAGATTCAGGGTAAGTCTTCACTCCCTCATAAACACCTTCATAGATATACCAAGAAAGATTTTAAATCCAGTCAAGTTGGGGCTGGTGAGATGGCTCAGTGAGTAAGAGAACTGACTGCTCTTCCAAAGGTCCTGAGTTCAAATCCCAGCAACCACATGGTGGCTCACAACCATCCATAATGAGATCTGACACCCTCTTCTGGTGTGTCTGAAGACAGCTACAATGTACTTATTTATAATAAAAAAAAAAAGTTGGGGCCTGAGAAAGCCGGGTTGACCAGAGAGAGCAGATGTCCTAAAATTCAGTTCCCAGTAACCACATGAAGGCTCACAACCATCTGTACAGCTACAGTGTATTCATATACATAAAATAAAGAAATAAATCTTTAAAAAGAAAAAATCCAGTCAAGTTGACCAGGAAGAACAACAATCCCAGGACTCTTGGGAAATAATTATCCTGTAGCAGCTCACACACTTTTTGGTACAATGAAAGCCAGGTAGAGAGTTACCAGATCTCTTCGTGATTTCTCTGTGTCCTATAAGAAGGGCACATGGTATCTTCAGCAATAGGTCTTACATCTAGCTCTAGAATTCAACCAACAGCAGTGGCAACAACCTTCATGATGGGTGCAATCTCGAGGGCTTCCCTTGCAACATGTCAAAGTGATAGTAGCCTACTCGGGCATGATGATTTTAGTTTATAACCTGTAGTTTGGAATGTGTTCTTCCCAACCAATACCATTTTTGTTTGTTATTGATAATGCTCAGGAACAAGAATTAGCATTATTCACTTCTTGCTTGAACATTCTTCCCAGTTCAAGTCCAGAGGCAGAGTGTTCAGTTTGTTTGTGCCTTCCTGTGTCTGGGCCATTTTGGAGTCTCCCATCTCATCCTGAATCACTGTTTTCCCAGTCTCTGTCTTAATCATGCCCGAGGGATATCTTCCTTCACTATACATAACTTTATTCTCCTTTGCTGTCTGTTTCTTCCCATAGGTCCCTGTTAGGTCTCAGGAAGTTCATATAGCCAGAAATGAGCTCAGGTTGGACTATGGAAGGACTTCTGGAAGTTGAATAAAAGCCAGTTGAAAGAGTTAAATTTGAGACTTGTGCTGGCTAATGAGAAAATTACAGAAAAACACAGTGGACCAAGGACGAGCATGTCCAAATAAGCCTGGGCAGAAGCAAGCAGACTGTTAGACATCCCGAGAACTAGCAGGTCAAAAAGACATAAACTATAAAGATAGGAAAAAAAACATGCAAGAACATGTCTGGGCAGACACTGAGTAGTGGTCCATCTGGTCCTCTTAGATATGGTTTAAGGTCAGATGCTCTGTTGACTCAGATTAACACCAACCTTAGGAATTTTCCACTCTGTTCTGCACGTAATATAGTTGATATTTGAACTAGCCAATCATGTATAGCCACACTGATTCCTTTGTTCCCCCAGACCTTTTTCCTATATAAACCCCTAACCCCTGAGCCTCGTGGTGAGTTTTTCTGTCTCCTGTGTGAGATACGAGTCGATCTGGAGCTCCGATATTAAACTGCCTCATGTGTTGACATCAAGATGGTCTCTTGTGATTCCTTGGGTGCACGTTCTCCCTACAGGGGTCTTTCACCAGCATTCCTCTGGGACTTGTCAACTCTCCTTATCTCTGGCAAAAGCAACATATATTGCTTGTGGTGCCTATCAGCATATGAATACCCATGCTGGCTTCTATGCTTCCTCAGTCCTTATTCACAAATACCCGTTGTATATCTCAAAGTCTCTTGCTCAGTTCTAAACTTTATCAGTTTTGATGATCTCCACAGCTTTTCATTTCCTGTGGAAATATAAACAAATCAACATCTCAATGCAAAACTTTTGTGGACTTCCATTCTGATATTAACATATTTTTATAGCATACAGGCTGATAGATATAATTCCACAGTTTTCCCTATAACCCAGGGTCTCTGCTGTTGTTGCTCTTTTCTCATTAACATTCAGAAATTTTAAAGTTAACAGAGTAATGTATAGTCTATCCCCTGGTTGTCTTTATTCTTCCTTTTGGTTTTATAAGCATTTTCTTTAAGGTACAACTAGATCTTTGTACAACTGCTTGTCCTGTAGGATTGTGTTGTATGACTGTAATTTGCTTTATATTATAATATGCAAAGAATTGCTTCATCTTACTATTGAGATATGTGGGGACATTGTCGGTCTTAATTTGTACCAGTATTCCCATAATAGCCATTACTTCCAGTAAACATATAAGTACAGAATCAGCTCACAACTCACAGAAGTTACCCATTGAAACTCTGAATATGTATCAATAGTGTGCTGTACAAACTTTAGTGTTCTGATGAAGTGGAAACTTAAGGGTTCTTTGGAAAGTTGGTTGGATGGTATTTTGCTGGGGCAAACAAGTGAAGGAATGTTTCACTGAAGCAGACAAAGGAGAGAGGATGTTCAAAAGCAAGGACATGAAAGGATATGTGATAAAAGATTCTTTGCTAACGACACACATGTATTGGTCTGCTTTACAATGCTTAGTTGAGCTACATTTATCAGGACATCATTGAAAGAAACACATCAAAAAATTTCTGGTGGTGTACTGCAGTTTGTTGCTGCTTCTGCAGACTTGGGCTGATTGAATACACGTTCTAAGGCAAGGCACGTGGAGTTTGGAGAGTATAAATAGAACTCCACAGAGTGATGGAAACAGAGCTTGGCTTGCTTATAGAGCTAGCTGTGCAATGCTTGTGGGTCTCCCATCTTTGCTGATCTTTGCTTCCCTGAGAGAAGCACAGCTTAGAACTTCCCCTGGGGTTTGTTTTGGTCCTTCCTGACTAGATCTGAGGCTGAGGCCTGGCTGTCTCTGCTAGGTAGTGTTAACCCTATTGCTAACCTGACTCTACAGAACTGGACTGCTGGTGTATCCATGAAGTGTTTGCAAGTGGACTGAGCTGCCGCTGCCTGCTAACCTGTGAGCTGAACTGCTGATTTTCAGATAACACAGATGGGAGTTGCTACAAAGAACCTTTCTAAACAGGTCCACGTTCCCCACCCCTCTATACCCCCCATACCCTGTATCCTTTCTTTTCCACTACCCTTGGTGGGTAGTGGGTTACAAGGAAGGTTAAAGTGTTTAAGAATCATCATTAAAAAGAGGGTTTGAGGGTAGTGGTGGTGCACGCCTTTAATCCTTGGGAGGTAGAGGCAGGCAGATTTCTGAGTTTGAGGCCAGCCTGGTCTACAGAGTGAGTTCCAGGACAGACAAGGCTACACAGAGAAACCCTGTCTCGAATAAATAAATAAATAAATAAATAAATAAATAAATAAATAAATAAATAATAGAGTTTGAAGCAAGATGGCTGAGCGGGTAAGAACACTGACTGCTCTTCCAAAGGTCCTGAGTTCGGATCCCAGCAACCACATGGTGGCTCACAACCACCCGTAATGAGATCTGACACCCTCTTCTGGTGAGTCTGAAAACAGCTACAGTGAATTACACCGGAGAGAGTGGGGCCAGAGCGAGCAGGGCCAACAGAGGTCCTGAGTTCAATTCGCAGCAGCCACACACATGATGACTCATGGTCATCTGTACAGCTACAGTGGACTCATACACATAAAATAAATAAAATAAATCTTTAAAAAAATATAGGGTTTGCCAGGCAGTGGTGGTGCATGCCTTTAATCCCAGCACTTGGGAGGCAGAGGCAGACAGATTTCTGAGTTCGAGGCCAGCCTGGTCTACAGAGTGAGTCCAGGAAAGCCAGGGCTATACAGAGAAACCCTGTCTCGAAAAAAAAAAAAAAAAGTATGGGGGGGGGTTTGAAAAAATTAAAGTTACATTCCAAATTCTGCAAAATGAAACATACCCATCTGCCAGATTTTATTTCTTTTGGTACCCCCAGGGTTACTTCTGGTGGGTAATGGAGTTTGGTTATACAAAGAACAAGTAGGTCATTTTCTTATAATTTCCTTGGCTTGTTTCCTAGTGTTAGAGAATTTTTTTCTTTAAACCTTTACTGTTACCATGATGTTTTTACATGAATTTTGGAGGCTTCAAATTTCCTATTAATAGTTGGTCAATTTCTTCTTTTTCTTGTGCTACCTGGAAAGCCTCTATGAGACAGAATATGGATGATAATATGATGGGAAGTTTCTATTTCTGATTGCCTATTGCAGTTGTATAAATAACAAGGTTAATTTTGAATTATCAGGAATAAATTCAGCAGTTTCTATATATAGAACAACTCTTTTGCATATTAAGAGTCAGTCATTACATTAAAAGGTTCAAGAAAATCTAATACCATAAGAATTGCATATAACTCTGATTTTTGAACTGACATATATGGGCTTTAATTACTGTGCTCATTTTGTCTGACTTATAGTTTGCCATTCCCAACTTATTTTTATCAGCATAGAATGTAGATGCTCAGAAATTGGCATTCCTTGTACAATACATGAGGAAATTCAATTGGTTCTTTTTATAAATTGAAGACGCTTACTTTTAGGATATTTGCTGTTAATTTCTTCCAAATAGTTGCTACAATCTCTTTGCCAGTCTTCACTGTTTACCCATAATAACCTAATCTCAGCATTGATATAAGGTATTACGATTTCTGGTAGCTCTATTCCTGACAATTGACAAAATCTTATTTTACCTTTTATGATTAAATAGGAAACTTTTTCTATGTAAGTCTGTAATTTTTTACTTTGTGTGCTAAGAAAATCTACTGCATAATACTATCCTCCTTTTGCATAATGAGCCCAGTAGGAGAATGAATTGAAGGCAAACTAATCAACATGTAATCAAGTTTGGGATCTACGCCACCCACATAATACCTCTTGAAGTCTCTGTTCTACCAGAATTAACTTTCTTTCTGCTTCAGCTGTTAACCATCTTGGACTGCTTAAGTCCAAATTTCCTTGTAAGGTTTAAAATAAATTACTTAATTTTTGAGTAGTTAATCCAACAGCAGGCCATAGCCAATCAATATCTTCCATTAATTTCTGAAAATCATTAAGAGTTTGCAACTGATCTCTTCTGATCTATATCTTGTATGGTTGGTTTTTTGTTGTTGTTGTTGACTTATTTTATAACCAAAATGGTTAATAGGATCTCCTCTGTGTAGTTCTTCAGGAGCAATCTTTAGCCACAGCATGGCAAAATTCTTTTTTGTATTTCCTTAAACATTTTCTCTGATCTACATCAGAATCAGCCAACAAAATACAATCCATAATAATGGTTTAAGGAAATTTCTTAAGAGTTATTTCTAGCAGTTGTACAAAATGCTAACATATTGTTGGACTGTTTAACATTCCCTGTGGAAGAACTTTCAACTGATATCTTCTTACAAGTTGACCATTATTACATTCAGAGTAGGTACTATGAAAGCAAACTTTCTACTATCTTACTCCTTACTCATGCACCAGAAAAAGATAAAAAGCAATCTTTTTTTATAAATGCAATATACAAACTTTATTTAACAAAACAGGTAAAGTAAAACAGGCATTTATATTAAGAAAAAACTACAAGAAAATTTAACAACTTAAACTAACCTACTTGCAGTTGCATTTAACTGAGCTCTGTCTCTGTGAAGAATATAGCTCATGCACAGGTATGAATGGAAGGTTTGTACATTTTTTTCAAGTATTCACTGAATACTACCTTATATACACATTTACATTAAATTTGAAAAAGGTTATAGATGATTCCAGCTGTACTTCATTTTTGTTGTTCTTTTGGAAGAGATCGTCTAAAGAGAAGAATATGCGGTTCTGGCTCACGAATCATGTAATGAACCCATCCTAGACTCTGTTGGACACCAAGTCTCCTTCACTCTTCGGACATCAGATGAGTTTGGGTACTTGTTTAGAGAGTTCTCTGGGTAACATGACATGCCGGTACTCATAGTGCTCATCGAAGTACTTGTCTGAGTAGTAGATCTGCTTGTGGGCCATCCTGCCAGCAGGCAGAGGAGAAAACGGGAGCAGTAAACGGGGCCTATGGGCCTGCACAACGACTCCAAAAGCAATCTTTTAAATCAATTACTATCATAGACCATGCCTTAGATAATAAAGAAGGTAAAGGAATACTACATTACAATAAATTCATTGGCTGAATTACTCTATTCACTGCTCTTAAATCTGTTTTTTCCATTTACCTGATTTCTTCTTTTTAACAAATACAGGGGAACTCCATGTGTTGTTGATTCTTCTATATGTTGAGACCCCAGTACTCATGTACCAGCTGTTCATGTGCCTGTAATTTCTTTCCTTAGTTAAGGTCTGTACCCCACAGTCAACCATTTTAAGAATGGGGTATTGCTGGATATTTGATCACACTCTGAGCCCCAGGATTTGTTATTCACTGAAACAAGCTGTTTTTAGTTATGGTATGTCTCAGCCTTATCACACACCTTTAATCTATCTGGCTGGAATACAGATACACCCTTAGTACACACCTTTAATTCCAAACAATGAAAATAAAGTCCATTTGTAGAATCACTGTGTTTGAAAGTCATGTCTAATTGAGTGGCAGACAAAGTCAAATCAGAGAAAGATTTGACAAAATATAGGATATGTTCAACTCTCACAAGAAGAGAGAGGAAAAAGAAGCAACTTAAGAGAGAACAATACAGAAAAACAGACAGCAGGGAGGCAGTTTTACCTGGACAGTTATAAAAAGAAGCTGCAGAGAACAGATTGCCAAAGATAGTATGAGGCCAAGCAGAGAATTCAGGAGAAACTGAAAGAAGCCAGTTTGAATCAGTTAAGGGTAGAAAGAAGTTATGAGCCAGAACAGCTGAGTTGACCAGCCAGCAAGAGTTCAGGAAGAACTAGTAAGGGTAAACTTATTCAGCAGAAGTACCAGGGTTTGAAAACATACTAGGCCTAGATAAGGTTGAACCAAGTCTATAATGTAGGACAAGGCCTAGATTAGCAGATTGAGGCAGTAAGCCTCAGAGACAAAAATTACCTCAGGCAAGTAAAAGATACATTTATAATAGGGTCATTAGTATTTCATTAGTAGCCCCACTTATAAGTTTGGAAACTCAATACCTGTTATGTCCAGTGTTTGGACAATTGGTACAGCTTGGGGTTGTTTTTGATGCCATATATCAATACCTTCCCCAGGAGCATCTACTATTTCATTCCTTATTTCATCATGGGCTGTTTCTGGGATTGTAGAATATTATCTGAGTATACTCTGATAAATTTATGGTTATTTTAGCCACATAAGGTCTTAACTTTCATATTTGACCTGCTGGTCCCTATACTTAACCCATCACACATTTTGTGTTGTCTGAGATAACTTTCTAATTCCTAGACACTGGCTAAAATGTTTTTGAAGTGGCCATTGTGAATTCCAAGGATTTTGTGAAATCAGTTCCTATATCCACAAAAACTTCAATTTCAATACTATTTACTTGCAATTTTAATTTTGGCTTCTGATCATTAACAACTGCTTGCCAGATCACATGTTTTCCAATGCTTCCAAACCTTCCTGTTCTTTCTACTGGTGTAGCTTTGCCTTTGATGTAGGGAAACAGTAGCAGTTGATCAATCCTACCACTTGCATTAAATAGCATCTCTCTTTTTACATAGGACTGAATTTTAATTTCTCCTTTGAAATCTTTATAATTCCTGGATGCACAGTAAATCCATAGAAAGTCAAATTCACTCCTTCCCAAAATCATCCCTACTGTCCCTGAGGGTAAATAACCATAAACTCTAGTATATAACATTGAATTTGGGGGAATAGACTAAGATCTTTATCTATAACTAAATCTACAGCAGTACTGCCTGCAGTAGCATGCATTAGATCTATAATACTTAGTTGAGGTTTTTCAGCCAACTTGTTATTTCCTGGCTGACAAGAGGCAAATGGCTCATATTTTTTGCTGCAGAGCCTTCAGCCAAGCCTCCAAGGCCATTTCCTGACAATAAGAAATTGCCTCAGGTATCTCTATTGGACCTATACTCATTGGTCAAAGGGCAGCCCTTGCCACATTGCCTGAACACCCCTGGAAGCCTAAGCCCTCTTTCTGGCTTATATTCAGAAAAAAACATTGCCCTTAGAGATGACTTGTTCATAATTTTTTTTGCAAATGACAAAATTTTCCACAATTAAAACACCAAGCTATAAAATAAATTATATATTCTAGCTAGCCTATATAAAAAACACAAAATTCTGATATTTTATTTATAAGCTATAAGCCTAGATTGGACAGGTTTTGAGCTATTCTGACTTATGGATCCCAGCCATATATCTCTTGTTACTTGCTGTTTGATTCTTGTTCAGGTTATCCTCAGGGTCCATTTCTCCTGGCTATGTGCTAATGATCCACCTCCTCTCCTGGTGGCCTCTTCTTCTTTCTCTGTTTCCTCTCTCCTTCTTCCCCAGTCTCTCCTGAGACCCCTCACTCAGTCCTCAAGTCCGGCCCTTCTCTCTCTACTGCCCAATCATAAGCTTTAGCCTTTTATTAGCCAATTAACTTTGAATTGGGGAGCGAGGCTTACATAACAAAGGCTGGTATGCATGGGAATTCAATTGTCTTGGGGAATCCAGATTTGGGGGTATAGAATTTAGCATTTGAATACATATCAGGATCAGACCAACCCCCAACACTGAACATTTGAGATCTGAGACCTTTAGTGATTGTTCCCAGTCTCTTTGCAATTGACCATATTTCCTAGCATTTTGATATCAGAGACCTCCAGCTATATAGCTTGACTTATGTATGATATAGCATGGTACACCTAAGAACCAATATTGCTTGTATCTCTTATTCACTCATCCATAGGCATGGCTTATGCTTTTAATGTCTAATAATTTTTTTACATTTGGTATTTGAATTTTTGTATGCCAAGGTTTCTATCAACACCTCTCTTGAACCAGCATCTGCTATGGCTTTGTTCACAGCTGAGATTTATATTTGTTTAAAAAAAAAATTGAAGGACATTTCAGAGCCTTGTATATTTTTTATAGATGAGGTGGATCTTTTCCAAGATTCTCAACTCTATCTCTGTAGGCAGCCGCTCGGACAACACGCACGTGGCGGCAGCGATAGGCGATTCCACTGAGTATGTGCCCCTTCCGAGCATGGGCTCATGCAAATTAGGTGTCTCCTGAGCAGGTGTATGCTAATCAATCATGCACCAAACCCAAGCAGATGCATGCTACCAAACCCCTCCCAAGCAGGTGTATGCTAATGAGGTGATTGCCAGAGAACCAATCCAGTAGAACTATGAGGGCTTGGGCACCGGTTTAAAAAGAGGCGCTCTCCAGGCAGTCAGAGCGATTCCATGCCACGCCATTCCACGCCATGCCATTTTTCCACGCTACTCCACCGAAGCAAGAGCAGCGGCAAGAGCAGCAGCAGCAGCAGCAGCGACTATGCAGAAGAAGAGCAAGGGTGACTAGCGAGAGAGAGCCGCTGCCACCGCCTCCACTGCCACCGGCCGCTGGCCGCTGCCGCCCATTCTGCAGAAGCGGGAAGAGCCGCAGCACCTAGAAGCAAGAAGCACGATTCCACGGAGGCGGGCGGCGCCTGGGAGGCAGGAAGAGCCGTAATACTTAAAAGAGTTGTTAACACTTAGGAACCTAGGAGAGCTATAATACCTGGGTACCTGAAAGAGCTGGTAACACTTAGAAACCTAAAAGAGCTGTGTAACACAAAAAGAAATTTCCTGAGTAAACCATCAAGAGAAGTCTCGGTGTTCTGTCGTCATTGCAGCCGGCCAGCAAAGGCCCACCACAAGTGGCATCCCTGGGTGGACCAGAATGGCGGCTTCATACATATCTCAAGCTTTTAACGCTGCTAAGGGACATTATTCTATAATGGCATCATCAAATTGAATTTGTTCTTGTATATCAGAGCGCCGTCCTTTACCCAGCAACTGATCTTTTATTAAATTTATTCCTTCCACTCTGTTTTAGTCTTCAGTATTTATGAGTTTTTTACTTCCACGATGCTAATCTTTGCAACTGCAGACTAGCCTCTAGTACAGCTGTAACCAATCTTGGGTAATAATTCTATTTTGAGTAGCCCAGTTATTGAGAATTTGTTTCACATAAGGTAAGTGTATCTCATATGAAAATACGGCCTTTTAAAATACCTTAGATCTATCATTTCTGTAAGATGCCATCCTGTCTCATCATAACCTTGTTCCACATTAGCAGGCACATGCTGTACATCTACTGAAAAAGCTGGTGGTGACCTTGTAACCCAGGCTGCTCCTCCTCTAACTCTGGCAGCAAGATTGGATGAAGATTAACGCTTTCTCTTGAAGCAGACTGTTTCATCAGATTGTCCTCCTACTTTTTAAGCTTTTCTCTGACCCACCCACCCTCTGGCACAGATTCTATCCCTCTTTCTCCTGCAAGAAACTCCTACTCGCCTGGGTGGTGGTGGCGCATGCCTTTAATCCCAGCACTTTGGAGGCAGAGGCAGGCGAATTTCTGAGTTCGAGGCCAGCCTGGTCTACAGAGTGAGTTCCAGGACAGCCAGAGCTACACAGAAAAACCCTGTCTTGAAAAACCAAAAGAAAAAAAAAAAAGAAGAAAAGAAATGCTGTGAATTGAAGTTCCTGAAAATACCCATACTTTTCACTAAATCCCCTATAAGCCTGATTGACTGATCAGAACTTCAAGGGTCTGCGGAGCAGTTGCAGTGTCGCAGATCCAAAGCCCAACTACAATTTATCTCAGGATACCTTTATCCCCTAAACAGCTGCTTTTTGCCTGCCTCTGTGTCTGACCTAACATCCCATGACTAAGAGTAAAACTACTTGGAATATATTAACTTTACAGATCTTCCTATCTAATTTTTCCACCAATACATTTGAAAAGCGCTCTTAAAGTATGAGATGCTTTTGTTATGTTACTATAAAAACTTCATCAAACCATTACCACTCTGGAATATGGAACTTGGGGTAGCCTAAAAAAAAATGTTTGCTTCTGGGCCAAAGTCACTCTCTCATCTTCGCTAGGGTAAGAGCTGTGATTTTGCACGGGTGGTACCAATGCGATGCCTTAGCTTTTCCTGGGGTGATGTGAACAGTTCCTCAGTAGCACAACGTGTCTACTCACCCTAGACAGGGAAATAACAAAGGACCACAGTAAGAGCCCCCATCCAAGTCCAGCTTGATGAACCAATGAGGTTATTGGGTTTATTTACAGGAGCATAAGTGAAAGGTTAAGTACAGAAGTGGGAGTCCTCCGAAGAAGCTGCTCCCACCTCCTCATGGATGATGACATCACGGAAACTGCATCCCAGAGTCAGAGTCCCACTTTTACTTAACCTCTCACATTCTTGTGATGAGGGAGTGAGGGTGGACTCTTGGGTTAGTGTTCTATGGGTCTTTCTTTCTTTCTTTCTTTCTTTCTTTTTTTTTGGTATTTCGAGACAGGGTTTCTCTGTATAGCCCTGGCTGTCCTGGAACTCACTCTGTAGACCAGGCTGGCCTCGACCTCAGAAGTCTGCCTGCCTCTGCCTCCCAAGTGCTGGGATTAAAGACGTGCACCATCACTGCCCGGTGGCGTCCTATGATTCTTTACCTCTCCCAGTGTGGACGTTAACAGGATTGTTATCATTAGCATAGATCTAGCTATCATCTAATATTGTTTATTTTGTTGCCACAGCTATGGAGTTTTCTCCACTGGCAGACGGAGATAAGGTGATCCGAATGTGCTTTGAAGCGAAATCTGTGTTACAACACTTTGTTCTCCTTGAACACAGGCCTGTGGCTTAGAAGAGAACTAGCTCAAAACAAAAGCAAAACTTCAGCTCTTGGAGCAAGTCAGCTTGCCCACTCATCTATTTAGTATACATAGTCTGACCTAAGTAGCCCATGTGTGAGCACTAGGACAAAGTATGCTCTGACAAAGTGGGCTGGAGGGTCTTAAACACTACAAATATACAATGCACCTCCATTGTTTCCAGAATACATGGGAGAATCCATCACTGGGACTGGAGACTCAAAGTTGGTAGAATATAACCCAGGACTCTAATGCCCATTCTCCTGGCCTCATGATTCAGGCTCCCAGAGAGTTCTTCTATACAAGCTCCTATTTAAAGAGCTAACAACAGTGTGCTCATCCCTAGGTGTGAGGCTGTGCTGTTTCTTTTTTTTATTAGATATTTTCTTTATTTATATTTCAAATGATATCTCCTTTCCCCGTTTCTCCTCCAAAAAAAAAAAAAAAAAAACCTGTTCCCTCCCCACCTCCCCCTGCTCACCAACCCACCCTCTCCTGCTTCCTGGCCCTGGCATTCCCCTACACTGGGGCATAGAACCTTCACAGGATCAAGGGCCTCTCCTCCTATTGATGACTGACTAGGCCATCCTCTGCTATACATATGCAGCTGGAGCCATGAGTCCCACCATGTGTTCTCTTTGGTTGGTGGTTTAGTCCCTGGGAGCTCTGAGGGTACTAGTTAGTTCATATTGTTGTTCCTCCTAAGGGCTGCTAACCCTTCAGTTCCAGGAATGCCCCGTGTCCTATTTGACCATGTGGGAAATGTTTGCCTTTTTGGAACAGAACCTGAACCAAGGCTCAGGGCTACTCTTTCCATCTTGTGGCATCCATCCACCCTCTGTCAAGAGGGTGCCTGCACATGGCCAGGTCAGCTGGGGTGAGCTAAAGAGCCCCAGAGGGCACCTCCTTCTGAGTGCTCATTGGCCTGATTAGCCTGAGACAGCTGTTAGACACGTGAGCGGCTGTGACCACCAGCTGCTGCAGCTCTCAAATCTGAGGTCCAGAGCATGCTCCTTGGCCGTTTTCTTCCTAGTTGCTAGAATCTGTGTCCCTTAAGTCCTTGGCTAGTTACAGATAAGGTGTTACTTGGCCTACCTCTAGGCTCTTTTAAACTACTCCCAATTTTGGAGCAACAACAATGGAGTTAAACTATCCACTTTGTTACTCCAGGCAGCTAGGACTGAGCGGAAGTCCTTCTTAGCTGAACTCTGGGTCTTGATATTTCACACTCATCTAAGAGTCCTGCCACCCTCTAGTGACAAACACAAACTGTGCTGCTGCGGTTCCCCGTGAGAAGGAAGGAGCAGGAGCAGGAGCAGGAGGGAGCACCGTCCTGGGGCATGTAAGCCAGGGAAGGATTGCTGCCAAGGTGGCTGCCATGCTCTCTCTACCAGCCCAATCCCAGCAAGAGTGCTACCTACACTCCTGCCCAGGCCAGAGGTCAGAGGTCAAGCCACAGCGAAGTTGGACAGGCTCCATGTGTATATTTTGAGGAACACAAAAGTCTTGTGTGGTGAGATGAGCAACAGGAACCCTTCTCAGAGAAACGGCCTCAACAATTTTAGGGCCAGTCTTCCTCCTTGGCCAGACATTCTGGTGTGGATCCGTCTGCTAGGCATTACATATCGAGCCCCCAAGGAACCATCCCACTATCCGGATGATCCCTGAGAGCGAGATTACACCAGCCCTGGCCTAGGCATCTTCACCTTTAAATGGAGCGCAGCAGACATTCAGACTCCTTCCTAAAGCTACTGTTTCCCTATCCTAAGACCTAGCAGCTTTCCTAAAACAAAGCTCTTCCCCATTTCCCTCCCGGGTACTGGAATTCTAGCTAGGCAACTGCCAGATCTTATCACAGAGAAGGGCTGTGGTGGACCATCCTTCCCCTCAGGACAGGGGTGGGGATAGGGGTGGAGCACAGGGTAGGGACCAGTGCCTTAACACTGAGTCCTATAGATTCTTCCTGAAAGAACGCTTTGGAAGATCTCTGGCTCAAAAAAAAAAAAAAAAAAAGATGTAGATTCAACTTTCAGCATCCCTTAGGCAAAGGCCAGTGAACAATGGGGAGAGTGAGTTGCTGGAAAGAATGGAAAATGTCGGTGTTTCTATTCATTGGTAGTCACAAGCCCCGCTCCTTGCAGTATTTCACCTTCCAGGGCCTCAGAAGGGGAAGAAGCAGACAGGTCCAACAGCTCTAAGCTGTGCACACTGCAAAACAAAAACAAAAACAAACTGAAAAGCAGCGTGTCAAGGAGTCAGAGAATGCTAGCACACTGAAGCAAGAGCACAGGAAGGTCATCTCGGAGGAGTTGTGTATCTGTGGGTGGTTTGAAACCCTAGGTTCAGACTCATGCAACAGGTTCCTTCTTATATAATCTACTTCCCTTCATTTGGTTGTGAAACACTCTGTGGTTACACCTGCCCCAGCTAGATTCAGGGACTCAACGGTTGGCACAAATGACCATTCACTTCCTCGGCTCACTCAAAAGCCCTTACAATGTAACAGTCAGCAATGCCCGGTTCTGTTTTCCAATTATTACAACTGGAAACTTGGCTTTTGAGCAAAACTTAGGGAAAAAAAAAAACAAAAAGCCATTAACAGCCCTCACCAGGCTCAGCTGTATACTTACGGAAAATTGCTAAACAAAGAAGAGGAATTCCTTTGAGCATAGATTCTGGGTTTTATAACCTTTCCTCTGGTGGGAGAAATTGGGGCAGAGAAACCCCTGAAAGAGGAACTATTTCTTTACCAGACAGAGAGATGTGTCTAGTGGACAGACCAAAGCAACAATAATCTACTTACTCCCTGGAAAGACACCAGCCTGGGGCTAACTTCAGAATTATGGAATGTGAGGGAAGAGGTCCAGATTCTTGGTAAATAGGCAAAAGCCATCAGCAACATGTGTGTTTAAAAACTCTAGGAGAAGCTATCCAAATGACGAGGCTAAGCACGAAACTTCAAGAAACAGAATAAAAATTATTAAAAAGCAGGGGCAGAGGTGGAGTCTTGTGCCAAGGACCACTCAAATGCTGCCTCGATACATTTTTACTATAATCCTCTAAAAAAGACTTTTTTTTTTCTCTCCTCCTGATTTAATGGGAAAACAAAACAACAATAACAACACACACACACACACACACACACACACACACACACACAATTCTGAGGCATTCTTCTTCATCATCGAACACGATCCTGGTGAGTTGGAGAGATGCAACCTTGGCTTCCTGACTCTGAACTCTACTCTCCTGGAAAAGTTTCCAGGACGCCCTGCTGAGGACCCAAGGGCCAAGAGGTTGTACTGTTCCCAAATGCCCGTTGCTTCTTCCATGGAAGAGAATTTCATTTTTAAATGTGCTTTCTTGGCAGTAGACGACATCTTTGCTCCATAAAGAAACCAAATTAAAAACAGTTGAGATCGCTCTTGCTTGAGAAGGCTGTATATACTTCCACAGCATTCACCATTTGCCCTTAATTAAGCAGATCTTGGCTACTTGAGAACTTGAGTGCAGAGCTGGTAAGGCCATTTGAAATGCTTACACAACCCAGCTGTGGGTTTCTGTGAACTCTGGAAGCCCCCGCATCCATCCATATAGGATGATGGCATACTTAGGCATCTCTCTTGGGATGAGGGTCTGTCACCTGTCAAGTTGTTCAAAAGAATTTATGCCCTAACTTTCCACTCACGTTCCATAAGCCTCAGAGTCACACTGTGTGTCCTCTTAGTTTGCTGAATGCATCACTCCCAGAAAACCTGTTTGAAGAACCCAGTACTTGCATGGGGCTAGGGGTGGCACTGAGACCACGTACAGATATTGTGCCATACACAGGTTCCTTTCACAAAGGAAAAATATTAAATGTTATAAATAATATAAAAATGTTATGTTTTCAGACAGCAATAGAGGGTATGTGAGGCACACACCCAGCTGTTCCCAAGACAAGAAACTCTTACTACCCAGAACTCCACTGCCTGTCACCATATCCAAGAGGAGGAGCTTGAAGCTGCCCAGGCTCCAGGTAAAGAGTACAGGTTGCATCTTAGTTTCTGCTCTCCCGATTCAGACCCGTGATGGAGACTTGCAGGACATTACTTATTAAACACTGCTCTCCCACACAAAACTGGGATGTAAGGACAAGACCTGCATGGGACCAGGCCACGTGCTCTGGAGATGACTGAGCAGGAGCCGTTGGGGATTGGGAGGGGGTGTCCCCTCTGTGTCCTCATGTGTCATCCCCCACTGAGCCTCCACCCCCACCTCCAAATCTGAGAGCATTAGTCTGGGGAGGAAGCGATTACACTTCAGCGCCTACAAGTCTCTGCTCCTCATTTGCCAGGCCACGGGCAGCCTCTCCAGGGAAAGGCACAGAGTGAAGCAGTGAGGGGGACCCAAGGCACTCTGAGCAAGGTAATGACAATATGCAGGTGCCTGCTGCCTGGGGAACTACAGTTCTATTGTTGGTTCCCCACTGGGTAAGAGTCCTCCTCAGTCTGAGGCCTACACAAATCCTGTACTCTAACCCCCAAGAAAGTCACAGAGGCCTGGGCAAGACTGGTGTGTGTGTGTGTGTGTGTGTGTGTGTGTGTGTGTGTGTGTGTGTTGGGGGGGTTGTTTTGTTTTAAGTTTACATCTTGAATATCTTCATTCAAGACAGAGCAGCCGGGCGGTGGTGGCGCACGCCTTTAGTCCCAGCACTTGAGAGGCAGAGGCAGGCGGATTTCTGAGTTCGAAGCCAGCCTGGTCTACTCACTAAGAGTAGCTCACTACTCAGCCAGAGTGAGTTCCAGGACAGCCAGGGCTACACAGAGAAACCCTGTCTCGAA
>NW_022196905.1:32961546-32967947 GCF_008632895.1 Mastomys coucha | reverse complement strand
AAAACAAAAAAAAAAAAAACAGAGCAGAACTCTAATAAGATCTCACCTCTTGTCCCCTCTCATCCCCATTCTCCTCCCCCTCTCTCCACGTGACCATGGCCGGTCTCTACTTTTCTACCTTCTTTTCTCCCTGAAAACCAAAACAAACAAACAAACAAAAAACAAGAAATAAAGGATGCAAATTGTCTTAATACTTCAAAGGGCTTCCTTGCCCTACAACCGCGTCTATACCCACCTGTGCCCACCAGATGGCAATGTTCAATTAGTCAAGACACTGGTCTATGGATTTGTGTGTAGGATAAAGACAGCTCCAATTGCAAACTGCTCCAGCACGCTCAAGGCCATCCTGGGGACATCTGGATGGTGGTACCCCAATATTCTATAGTTGTTCTGAGAGTCAGATGTAGTGATGAGGAAACAGAGCAAGCAGCACTCAGAAGTCAGTCTATAAATGGCCCCAGGACAAGAGCTCTGGTTGGCTAACTTATGATTCAGTGTCAAAGACCACATGTAGGAATAGTAAACAAGATGGAATTTGGGGTATTTATTTATTTATTTATTTATTTAAGGTTTTGTTCTGTTTTGTTGTTCTGGGACAAGGAAGGTCTCTCTAAGGAGGCCTGGTTGTCCTGGGACTCACTATGGAGACCAGTTCAAGGGTGGCCCTGGACTCACAGAGATCCACCCAAGTGATGCAATTAAAGGCACACATTGCCACACCCAGCTTGTGATTTTCTTTCTCTCTTCAGATGAGACCGAAAGCTTGACTGATTGGCTCCCACTCCATCTTTTCCCCACTCCAGGATACTTGCAGTGTGACTCTGCTACCTCCAAAGACTGTCCTGAAAACAGTCTGATAAAGGCTAGAGTCAAGTAGAAGCAAAGCAAGAAAGAGCACTGAGGTTACGTCCCGTGAGACAGCTCATGGAGGCTTATTCTCCATATTTGAGCCCACATACTCTAGAGCTGGCCTCGCAGAGCTTCCCAAACTGTTCAGATCTTGTAGAAAGATAAATTTATCATAGCCTCTTGATAATACTTATCATGGCCCAACAGATATTTCATATCTAACACAAACTGTTTATGGGTGTGGTGGTGCACGACTTGAACTTCAGCACTAAAGAGGCAGAGGCAAGGAGATCTGAATTCAAAGCCAATCTGCTCTACATAAAGTTCCAGGATAGCCAGGACTGTATAGTAAGACCCTTGTCTTAAAAAATAAAAAGAAGCCAGGCAGTGGTGGCTCATGCCTTTAATACCAGCACTTGGGAGGCAGAGGCAGGTGGATTTCTGAGTTTGAGGTCAGCCTGGTCTACAGAGTAAGTTCCAGGACAGTCAGGGCTACACAGAGAAACCCTGTCTCGAAAAACAAATAAACAAACAAAAAGAAAATAGTATAACTTGTACTTTAAATAGTCCTTAAAGAAATAAAAATATATAATTTAATAGTTACCATTTTGTTGACAATTAAAAGATTGATTTGCCAAGTACTTGCCATGGCCAGCATTCTTCATTCCTCTCTAGAAATTCAAGTTGTCCTCAGAACGATCTCCTTTTTCCCTAAAGTACTTTAGTATATTTTAAAGATGTCTTTTTATTTATGTGCATGCACACATGCAGGGGTCAGAAGACGGCATTAGATCCCTGAAGCTGGACTTGCAAATGGTTGTGAGCATTCCTCTGGATACTCAGAAATGAACTCGGGTCCTCTGGAAGAGCAGCAAGTGCTAACTTGCCAAGCCGTCTTTCCAGTCCCTGTTAGTATTTTTTACATTGTGGGGATGTTGAGAGCAAATTCTTAAGTTTCTTTTTCTCCAAGAATGTCTTACTTATTTCTCAATGTGAAGGATGACTTGTGCTGGATGTGAAATTCTGGTGGACAGACCATTCAACTCCACACAATAGCATCTCCTTCTCTGTGGGCCACCGTGGTTTCAGGAAGTCTGAACATTGATGTCCATGTTCCTGTCATATGCTTTTCTCTGTCTGATTCCAGCATTCTGCATCTCTGTGACCTCGGCCTAAGACATGCCTTACCTCTCTGTTCCTTAGGTTAGGTTACTTAGGACTTGCTAAGCCACTTCTACACTTGATGTTTAGGTCTTTGCCCAAACTTCAAGACATTGAAAGTTTTCAATTTTGTATGAATGGTGTGTAAGTGCATACATGCATGTGAGCAGGTGTGAGCATGTGTCATAGCACGTGCATGGGAGTCAGGCTATAGCCCCAACATTAGTATTCTCCTTCCATCTTGTTTGAAGTAAGGTCTCTTGTTATTTGTTGTCACATAGAGTGAGCCAGCCAGCAAACTCTGTCTCCACTTCCAGTCTCAATATAGAAGCACTACAGACTCACAGTACAAGGGCTCACATTGACGAGAGTTCTGAGGATCCACACTACGCTTGCACAGAAAGCACATCACCCATTGAGCCACTGAAAGCCCCTCAGTGGGAAGGCCCCACCCTCAGGCTACTCAGCTGTTTCCAGCCCCTTGAGTCCCAGGCAGCCAAGGCCCACCCTACACAGAACAAAAGCCCAAGAGACTCCCACCAATCCCAGGCCACCCTGGAAAGCACCCCCACATGAAACCATATATAAGTCCTGCCTCCTGTTCAGTTCTTTGCTACTTCTTGCCTGAACAGAAGTAGCTATTCTCCTGTGTCTTTCCCAATCACTCTCTCGTGTGAAGTCTGTTGTGTGGTATGCCTTTGTAGTGTTCCTTGGCTCCTGACTCCCAGGATACCTTTCCCCTCAGAGCTGTAACACCTGCATTGGTTCTGTGACACAGATCGGCTCTCCGGGTACCTACCTTTCTCCTTGGGGGTCTAAGCCTCACTGGGCCTCTATGCCTCATCTCCAGTCCACCAGCTCACTGATTGCTTGGTGCCCCATCCACCAGTGGTGATTAGCTAAGTTTCCTCTTCGGTCTGTGTAAACATTTCCCTGAGTCCAAAAGAGTGACCATTGAGTGTCAGGCACATCTCTGGTACTCTTGGAAGTGGAGGTACCCCAGCCACAGTCAGCTGAACTTTATCAGAGTCATCTAGGTGGTATTTGTTTCAAAGAGACATGAAGGGGGCCATGGAGAGCGACTGAGACGTGGCACTGTGTGGCAGGACTGAAGTTCCTAAAGAGAGCCCAGGAGAAGCTGTCGGTAAAAGCACCGCCCAGCTGCAATGAGAGTCTAAGAGTGTAGAACAGTCAGAACGTAGAGGCTTTAAAAAGTTCTGAAGGTTTCAGAAAGTGACTGAAGGTAATAAAAAAAAAAAAGGTTCATATTTCTTCCCTCCACCCACCCAATGCTATTGTTATATTCAGATTTCAGAGGTTTAGGAAACCTATACTTTAATAGTTCAACCAGAATCCCCACATGGTGGGGTCTACAGACATCAGCAGGTTTCCAAAAGGAGATACCTGTCCCTATAATACCTAAAATGATCTCTAAAACACCAGTGCCCTAGGCTTGATTTCCCCATGATCAAATTAGAAATTACTGTTAACATTAGTCAAGAGACTTATGGAACGTTAGTCAAAGACTTACGGAGGCTCTACTGGTCTTGTAGGAGACATGCCGCATATTCAGGAAGGCATTCTACATTCTACACAAAACGTTGAATCTTTTATATTCTAATGAATGACACATGGCACCACAGATGGGAGAGGGGTTATTGTTATTGTTAAACTTTACTATAGAATTCACATCACAGCTGCTTATTAGGCATGATTAAACTACAAAGGGTACACATCCTACTCTCTCAACCCTTAGGTTCAGACATGGTAGACGAAGTGACCCAAAGCTCCTCAAAGGTCCTTACATCCCTATTAGCAACCCTTTTAGGTGACAGTGATCCCCAGCTACTTGTCACACCCTCTCTTGTTTCAGATTTAACCTCTGTGTATCAGCTATTAAATAATGTTCTCCCTGACCACTTTGGAGAATGGTGGTTATGTCTCTCCTGGGTCAAACTCGTGATCACCATTTGTGGTCTTGTCCATTTTTTTTCGGGGGAGGGGTTTCAAGACAGGGTTTCTCTGTGTAGCCCTGGCTGTCCTGGAACTCACTTTGTAGACCAGGCTGGCCTCGAACTCAGAAATCCTCCTGCCTCTGCCTCCCAAGAGCTAGGATTAAAGGCGAGGCCACCACCACCCGGCCCATTTTCTTATTAGACTCTAACACCTCAATGCTTGTTAATTGCTCTAAGCCAAATAATATTATCATCAGTTGTCTCTCCTGCACATCTCCCTCTCCCTCTCCCCTACCTGCCCCCCTTCCAGTATCACAGACTGCTTTGCTTAATCTCCTCAGGAACATCCTTAGTAGGCACACCAAACCCCACAGACTACAGTACTACCTTAACCTTTAATACTACCACCCAACCCCTATGCCCAAACACTCACAATGTGTTGATTCTCTGTAGCATTAAAGTTTACCACTGCGCACCTGCTGAGTGGTCTAGGTCTTGTTCCTTTTTCCAAAATTGTCGTTCTGCTGAATGACATCCCTGTTCAGCAGAAAGTAGTCTAATAACATTGTCCCCTAACTATTTAAAAATAGTAAATAAAAGGGGGAAGAATGTAAGCCCCTCAAGTAACGAGAATAGCCAGGTCCTGCCCCCCAGACTACTCTAATGGCCATGTCGGCCATTTCCAGCCCCTTGAGCCAAAGTCAGTCAAGCTCCACACAACAGAGGGAGGGAAAGCCCAAGATCAGATTACAAAATCCCACTAACCCCACATCATCCTGGAAGTTCCATTTCCTATCCCCATAGTCCCCACCTCCCACCCCTCCACCCACCACCTCTCTGCTCACTGTGCCAAAGAAACCCTATATAAAACTTGCCTCAAAATCGGTTCTCTGGGCTTCTCTCTGGGAGAGGTGGCCAGCCTCCAGTGTCTTATCCAGTGAATCTCTTCTATGAGGGTTGTTTTCAGTGTGACTTTGTGGTAGTCCTTGGCTCCCAACTGCCAAGATATCTTTCCCCTCGGAGATGTATAGTCATTTCCCCGGCCCAGATTTTATTTCCTCAAATATTTTTCTGCAGAATTCTTTTTCTTTCTAGAACCCAAGCATCCTGATTATTGGCTTTTGTAGTGTCCCACAACTCCCTAAGGCATTTGGGTTTCCTCCCCACCCCCACAATGTTTTGCTCTCTGCTCTTCAAATTGTAAGGTCTTCTGTTTTTATTTAAAATTTATTTTTATTATTTTAAAAAAACTATGTGTGGCCAGTCAGTGGTGCCTTTAATCCCAGCACTTAGGAGGCAGAGACAAATCTCTAGTTCTAGGACAGCCAAGGCTACACACAGAAACCCTGTCTTGAAAAACAAAATAGACAAAGAAAAAAATCCTCCATGTTTATCTACGTGTGTCTACTCATCTGAGTGCAGGGCTCACAGAGGCCAGGGATATCAGATGCCTTGGAGGCAGAGTTACAGGTGGCTTTGAGCAGTCCAACAAGGGTTCTAGGAATGTACTCTAGTCTTCTGCATGGGCAGCGTGCACTCTTAACCACATAGCCAACCCTCCAGCCTCAAACCGTAAAATTCCTACTGCTTCCCCAAGTTCTAAATGAATTACTCTTGTTCCTTATTTGAATGTGTGTCTTCTTCCAAAATGCCAATGAGTAAACTATAGAAAAAGCAAATTTTTGTCTTTCCACAATGCTAGAATTTATAGCCAAAAAATAAAATAAAATAAAATATAAATTCCACAAGTTATGTCAGTTTTGTTACTTGTACTTTCCCAAGTAATCCCAGTTTTCCTTGTTAGGGTAGTTGGTGGCATTCACGAACTCTTTTAGTCAAATTTAATTACTAATTCTCTAGCACATGCAGTGTATGTGTATATTTGTGTGTGTGTGTGTGTGTGTGTGTGTGTGTTACACAATAGCTGTAAAAGAGTTTAAAATGTGGTAGAGTTCAAAGACCCTTTACTGAAGGCAAAGATTGAATACAGATGCAAACAGTCTCTGCAGGTGGTTAGATATTAACCGGCCCAGCTGGGAAGTTTTCTTTCCCGTCTGTCCTCATGAGAGTTGGGCAGATCCTATCTCTGACTCACTCTGCTAAATCTTTCTCTGACTTGTCACTTTGTCTGTCCCTCAATTAGATTTCACTTTCAAACATGGCTGCTCCCTTCTACAAACTAACCTAACCTAATGGTTTGGGATTAAAGTTGTATACTAAGGGTGAGAAGGCCAGGCTGATTCCATGACAGACTTCAAATTGGCAGTTCAGGAGATTAGGCCTAAAAACCTAGGCTTCAGGCAGCTAATCAGAAACTGCCCCACTGCCACGGACCGGGATTTCTCTCGGGGGGTGGGGCTTGTTCTGTGGGACAAGGGATTCTGGCTAGGTGGGCACGGGATTCGGCTTTGACAAACAGACTACACACGGGTGGTG
>NW_022196905.1:32953174-32960852 GCF_008632895.1 Mastomys coucha | reverse complement strand
CAGGAGGCTGACTTTCCTTGAAGTTTTCGCCTCAAATACCGCCATCACGCAAGTGTGCGTGGCACCCCACCACCTGTCCTGAAGCAAGGACACAAAGAGTCAGTAGTTTCCAGACAGCCCCCACACCCAGGAAATGGAATGTCCTTAGAGATACAATAAGACAAAGCCCACCTGTCCCAGAATTCCCCTAGTGTGCTATAAATCGGGCCTGCAAACTCACTTAGGTGTTTCTCTATTTTGGTAATGGGAAGATCCCACCATGCTGGACTTGTGCAGAATAAAACACTCTTTACTTTTACATACTATTTGAGGAGGGGTGTCATTCTTTGGTGAATCATGGACGCTTACAAGGCCGTCTGAATTCCAGCCAAAGCATCCATGTTGCTGGATTAAAATTCTTCTACAATGTTGTATTGTCTTCCTGTTCTAGAGGAAGATACCTGCTGTTCATTTTAAAAGGCAATGTAACCTCTGTAGGCTAATCCTAACCTTGAAACATTATCATCTTAGTGAAGTCTGGGGTGAAAGCAGAGAAAAGAAATCTAAGTACATCTTCTTCGTAAAAGAAGGTGGCACAGGACGGTAGAAATATAAAGCCAACAGCAAACATAAAAAGAGTGAAATCTCAGTTCAACGGGGGTTTTCTTTGCTTGCTTGCTTGCTTGCTTGCTTGGTTTATTGTTGGTGGTGGTTTGGTTTGTTTCTTTTGTTTGGTTGTTGGTTGGTTTTAAAGATAGGTTTTCTCTGGAACTCACTCTAAACCAGGCTGACCTTGAACTCAGAATCTCTTGCCTCTGCCTCCCAAGTGCTGGATTAAAAGCCTGCACCGTTACCACCCAATGCCCAACACCCAATCTTCCACCCAGCAGCTTGTTTTGACTGTTGAAAAGAACCAGTAATGTTATACACAAGAAATATGCTCAAAACAGAAACTGAAAAATATGTGTCAACACAAAAGAAAAAACCAAAAGCAAAGCCAACAGCAGCACAGCAACAACAAACATTGTCCCAGAATACATACTATCTACTTGTTTCGGACAAATACACTTAAAGCTAGGGAGTAGCCACAGAGCAATTAATTCCCCATTATGACGTGAATCTATTTCATCATGGATTTAGCAGGGCTCAGAGAAGATAATGTCTGTAGACTTCCTTAGCATAGAGCTCCACCATGGCTATATCCCCAGCCTGGCACCGCCACTGTCTCTGCTCCCTAAGAACACTCTTGGAGTGATGCTTATTAATGAATGAGAACATAAGAACAAAGACACAGACTAGACTTACAAGAAAACTGTAGGCCTGTAGACCCCACTGCCATATGAGCACCTGGCCTCCAGCACATTCCTGGCGTTGGCAGCTGGCCTGTCGACTCGGGAGAGAGGTATTCCCTACTTAGTTCCAAGAGTGGTATAACTGGGTCCTACAGTAAGTCTGTATTCAGTTGGAGGAACCCCCAGGCTGGTTTCCACAGTGGTTTCAAAGTTTATGTTCCCACCAGCCGTGAATAACTATTTCTCTTTCTCCACATCCTTGCCAGTATTTGTTGCTCATTTCTTTTGTTTTTTGTTTTTTTGTTGTTGTTGTTTTTGTTTTTTTGGTTTTTGTTTTTTCAAGACAGGATTTCTCTGTATAGTCCTGGTTGTCCTGGAATTCACTCTGTAGACCAGGCTGGCTTTGAACTCAGAAATCTGCCTGTCTCTGCCTCCCAAGTGCTGGGCTTAAAGGCGTGCACCACCACTGCCTGGCCCATTTCTTTTGTTTTTTAAAGATTTATTTATTTAATGTATGTGAGTACACTGTAGCTGTCTTCAGACACACCACAAGAGGGTATCCAATCCCATTACAGATGGTTGGGAGCCACCGTGGGGTTACTGTGAATTGAACTCAGGACCTCTGGAAGAGCAATCAGTGCTCTTAACTGCTGAGCCATCTCTCCAGCCCTGCTCATTTCTTTTCTTAATGATAGCCATTCTGCTTAAGATAGAATCTTAAAGATTTTTTTTTTGTTTTCATTTTTTTTGAAACATGGTCTCATGAAAGCAAGGCAGATTCAAACTATGTGGCTAGCTAGGAATGACCTCGAAGTTTTTGGATCCTCCTGCCTCCACCTCCTGGGTGCCAAGATTACAGGCATGCACTATGCCCAGTTTATATAGAATGAAAGGGCGTTGTGGTTTTGTGTTTGCTAGGTAAGCACTTTACCCACAGAGCCACATCCCACACCCCAAAGCAGTTCTCACTAGTATTTCCTTGATATCCAAGGAAATTGAACCTGACATCTTTACTCCTTTTGAAAATTGTATATTAACCCATTCATTCAGTGGATGATTTACATTTTACAGTTCTTCATATATCCTGGGTATTAAACCCTGTCATGTGTATAATTGAAGAAGTCTTCTCCCCATTCTGTAGCCAGTCTCTTCACTCCAATAATTGCTTCCTTTGCTGGACAGAAGCTGGACTTCGTGCAATCCCCTTCTTCAACTCTTGGGGTTATTTTCTGAACTGGTGAGTCCTCTCAGAAGATGCTCACCTATGCCTGTATCTTGAGGTGTTTCATTCAAATCCTCTTCTAGCAGTTTCAGTTGCAGCATCTCCATTAAGGATTTTAATCCATGTTGAATTGATTTTCTTTGTGCAGGACGGTAAGGATCTAGTTTTGTTTTACACGTAGACATCCAGATTTTCCCGAACCATCTGTTGTGTTGCAAAGGCTGTCTTTTCTCCAGTATATGTTTTTGACAATTGTGCCAAATTGACACAATTGACAACTGTGTTTATAAGTGTGTGGGCTTATTTCTAAGTGTGTGGTGCTCTAAGAGGCAGCCACTCATCTGCCCTCTTACCCAGAACTCCAAATCCTTTGTTCCCGGTGATGCCTCACTGACTCGGATAACTGACTCACGTGGTGCCTCACGTGGTGCCGTATCGTAGCCCTCATACTGCTGATGCCACTGTGACCTCCGGACCCCGTTTTAGATGAACTCCCATTGTCTATTGTGAAGTTATAGGCTTTTTCTTTTTGCCCAGCTTCATAAATCCCAAGAACCAGTCTCTGACCAGCTGAGACACCACCTGCTGCTGTTAACTGTTTTTGGAAAAGGAACTATATAACCATGGGTCCTTTTTCAGCCGTGCTTTAATTTAGAGCCAGACACACCAGGGACCTTAAAGTAGTACCAAAGTGTAGGCCAAGGACTTGCTAATCTGGTTCTTTCATTGAGAAGCTGGACTGGGTTTGACGAGATGGCTCAGGGGGTAAGAGCACTGACTGCTCTTCCGAAGGTCCTGAGTTCCGATCCCAGCAATCACATGGTGGCTCACAACCACCCATAATGAGATCTGACGCCCTCTTCTGGTGCGTCTGAAGACAGCTACGGTGTATTACGCCGGATTGAGCAGGGCCAGATCGTGTGGGGCCGCCCTGACTTCAATTCCCAGCAGCCACATGATGGCTCACAGCCATCTGTACAGCTACAGTGTACTCATACACATAAAATAAATAAATAAATCTTGAAGAAGAAGAAGAAGAAGAAGAAGAAGAAGAAGAAGAAGAAGAAGAAGAAGAAGAAGAAGAAGAAGAAGAAGAAGAAGAAGAAGAAGAAGAAGAAGAAGAAGAAGAAGAAGAAGAAGAAGAAGAAGAAGAAGAAGACGACGACGACGACGACGACGACGACGACAACAACAACGACGACGGCAAAGAAGAAGCTGGACTGATGTGTAATTTGCCAGAGCAATGTTGCAGAATGACATGAGAAAGCATTATCTCAAGGGCTTTCCAGCACAAGAGACAATATGGTCCCTCAGTGACAAAACACTCTGTTGAGCCTTCCTGCCCATTGTCTCTCGTGCCTCATCTCCTCTCTATAACAACCGGTTCAGATCCTTGAGTTCTAGAGGTTAGCTTCCCACACTGTCAGAGAACTGGTCCACTGGAATTAATTTGATACCTTCCCATTTACTTTGGCCTTCCTGTACTTTGAACAGCTTTCTGACTTAGATCTGTTAGCAAATGTGGGGAGCAAGCAGCTACCAAATTTGCCCTTTGGGTGGCACTGTCCATATACTGTTCTCTATCAGAAGTCAGAATCACATACTTATGAGCTAGCTGCTCATGGAAAGTGACCCAGTTGTTAGCCTTGGCAGACACTTTCCAGCAATTTTTTGGCATCTTTTCACCTCAGGAACCCGCCCTTCTCCCTAAAAACATCAGCTACCTATACATGCTTTGTTGATAGAATATAACCTCATTGGAATTGTGGGTATCAGTAGACTCTAGGATGGGTAAGTCACACCAAAATCACTGGTGGACACCAAAGTACACTATTTCCACTGTTTTGACCTTAAAATCACCAGTTGGACTTTCTTTGGGTCATTTGCAGTATCATTTGATATAGTTCTTAAAATCTTGGTATTCTCAACTTAATCTCCAAGGAGTAATGAGGTAATTTGTCTGTTTAAAATACAGTGCTTCCCTGGCCTTCTGTCCATTTATAGAACTGCATTATGGGCAGGTCAACCTAGAGTCCTCTGAAGCTAAAGCACTCACCGGGCAGCATGGAAGTATGCACCTATGCACCCCATATTGAAAGAATTGTGTCCTAGTGCAATACTGCATGGCCTAGAATGCCTCAGATTCTTTTTTTTTTTAATTTGTTTTAAAGATTTATTTATTTATTTATTTTTATGTGTATAAGTACACTGTAGCTGTACAGGACCTCCGGCCCAGCTCACTCCAGCCCTGCTTGCTCCGGCCCCACTCGCTCTGGTGTAATTCACTGTAGCTGTCTTCAGACACACCAGAAGAGGGCGTCAGATCCCATTACGAGTGGTTGTGAGCCGCCATGTGGTTTCTGGGATCTGAACTCAGGACCCTTCGGAAGAGCAGTCAGTGAGTGCCCTTACCCACTGAGCCATCTCGCCAGCCTGAATGTCTTAGATTCTAATGAAAGACAGCTATCTGCTGTTGTTTCTATACGATCTTATCATTGGAATTGTTCTGTTAAAGATTGTGTAAATGGAATGAAATTTCTTTTGTGTAAGCATGTATGCACTTTCATAATAAAGATCCCAGACAGAAGAGACAAATAGGGAAAGAGAAAGCAAAGACATTACCCCCCATAGACAATTTAGGAGGAAAGGGATGAGGGGGAGTCGGTCTTTTAAAATGCTTTAAGAGCTGCTGTGGCCTGGTGGTGCAGGCTTGTCATGCAATCTACTTGGGAGGCTAAGGGAGGAAAAATCACAGGTTCAAGGAGCATCTTTGGCTGCAAGAGAACACTCAAATTCAGCCTGGGAAACCTGGGGTGACCCTGTCTCAAAAGATGATGTAAAACATCGGCTGGCATACACCTCAGTGGTAGAACACTTACCTAGCATGCACAAGGCTCTAGATCAATTGCCCAGGACAGAAAAATATTTAAAACTCTTAAGTGCTATGGCAAAGCCAAGTCCTGTGGACAATGGACAAGCTGCCAGAAAGGCCTGCCATTGTAAAAGCAGGGAAGAGACTGCTGCTTTTGCAAACTGACTGCACACTTAATTTGACTGGGGTGCCACTGTTCAGGGTGAGGCCATAGCTTCTAAAACGGCATTGAGCCAGAGGATTTGACTAAGAAGCTCAGTCAGAAGGGTATCACTGGACTTACAGATGTTTTCCAATTGACTTCTGTTAAATTAGAAAGACTTTAAACTCACCACTTAGGAAAAATCCACAGAAAGTAGCTGATTTGTCGATTTTTTTTAACCACTCAGTGTGCCACCTGGGCAGATGCTCTAGTGAGCACAGATGAGAGGAGGCCTGTGCTAGACAGTGAGGAAGCTTGAGTGCACACCAGGCAAACCCTATAGCAACTGTTGTTACACTGAGGGTCACAGACTGTGCCCCCAACGAGCCAGCTTTAGCTACCCATCCTCAATAAGACAATTAAAACAACCACATTAACATCGAGGAGAAAGCAAATTTTGTTCAGTGGTCTCATTAGGAAAAGGATCAAAGATCTAATGACCCTTATAAGCCCATTTTGTAAGATTATGAACCCTGAAGTAAAGTTACAGTAAAGGCCAGCGTTATGCATATCTAAGCAGTCCTGGCCAAGGTGTGGTCCAACCGCTGTAAATCTCCTTCGGAGAGAAAAGCTTTCCCTCTGGCCAGCCTAGGCTTTAGGCTTTTTCTTCTCCCAGAAGACGATTCCTGGGGAATTCCAACTTCTTCAAATCCATTCTTTCAACAGTCTGATTGCTGAAATGAGTGGCAAAAGTGTCTCTTTATAGTAACTTTATCCCTTCCTGGCCAGTTACAGAATCACTGATCCCTTTTGGGAAATCTATTAGAACCTAAATGGAAAACAAATGATAAAGGGAATAATGAATTAGTTGAATTAAAAATATTACATCTTGGAAAACTGAGGAGAGCCATGTCAAAGAAAAGTCGAACATGAAGTCCGACTAAAAGCAAATTGGAACCTCTCAGAATTCCTAGACTTTATCAGCTTTTTTATAAAACATACATGTGTTGACTGGACACTATGAATACAGTTAACACAGACTTTATTTTTTATTTATTTATTTATTTATTTATTTATTTTTTGGTTTTTCAAGACAGGGTTTCTCTGTGTAGCCCTGGCTGTCCTGGAACTCACTCTGTAGACCAGACCAGCCTTGAACTCAGCCTTGAATTCACCTGCCTCTGCCTCCCAAATGCTGGGATTAAAGGTGTGTGCCACCACTGCCCGGCAAACACAGACTTTGTATAGAACAATGTCTGATATTTGTTCACAGCTTCAAAAATTGGGGAGCAGGCAACTGGGATGAACCCACCCCAGCTGCTGGATGCTGCGAAATGACATGTCTTCCTGTCTTAAGATCCAGATGAAAGGTGTGTGTCTTCCTACCTGAAAGGTTGAATTAGATTTACTCACTTCAGTCCAAGCAGAACATCTTACAAGTGTGCTATCCATTTCTGGATTGTAGTCCATTCCAGATGTAGTCAAGTTGATAAGCAAGAATAGCCACCACACTTGGGGAGCTGCAGGTATGGGTGACAACGGGAGGCCAAATGATATAACTTCCTGATGGATTCTAGAGAGCTGCATGTTCCATCCTCAATACTAAAGTGATTCAGATGAGCCAAAAAGCTGTATGTGCTGCAGGAGTAACAGGGAAATGAAGCTTCTTGGATATCAACCCATCTGCTCCCATAGGTTCACCTCATACTCCAGCTTTGCCTATAAAAAGCTCATGAAGACTTTCCTTCCCACAATCCCTGGCGCCCTTCCTTTCCAACTTGGGCCCAGCAGATGGCTCCTGCCATTCTGAAAGGTGGCAAGAAGAAGATGGGCCGTTCTGCCATCAATGAGGTGGTGCCCCAAGAATACACCATCAACATTCACAAACGCATCCATGGAGTGGGCTTCAAGAAGTGTGCTCCTTGGGCACTCAAAGAAGTTTGGAAATTTGCCATGAAGGAAATGGGTACACCAGATGTGCGCACTGACACCAGGCTCAATAAAGCTATTTGGGCCAAGGGAATAAGGAATGTTCCATATCGTATCTGAGTATGTTTGTCCAGAAAACCCAATGAGGATGAGGATTCACCAAACAAGCTGTACACTTATGTGCCTGTTACCACATTCAAAAATCTACAGACTGTCAATGTGGATGAGAACTAACCTGCTGA
>NW_022196905.1:32941433-32952964 GCF_008632895.1 Mastomys coucha | reverse complement strand
GAAGGAGAAGGAGAAGGAGAAGGAGAAGGAGAAGGAGAAGGAGAAGGAGAAGGAGAAGGAGAAGTAGGGCTAGAGAGATGGCTCAGTGGTTAAGAGCACTGATTGTTCTTCCAAAGGTCCTGAGTTTGATTCCCAGCAACTACATGGTGGCTCACAACCATCTGTAAAGGGATCTGATGCCCTCTTCTGGTGTGTCTGGAA
Source organism: Mastomys coucha (assembly GCF_008632895.1). Taxonomy (NCBI): domain Eukaryota; kingdom Metazoa; phylum Chordata; class Mammalia; order Rodentia; family Muridae; genus Mastomys; species Mastomys coucha. The sequence continues at coordinate 32,952,763 of NW_022196905.1, read as the reverse complement.
ACAGCTACAGTGTACTCATATAAATAAAATAAATCTTTTTTTTAAAAAAAAAAAAAAGCTCATGAATATAGCTTTGTTCAGGGCTTGTAAGCTGTGAACAACTCCAGATGTTTATCCTATGGCACCATGTCCTTAGGCTTCCTGGCATTGACTTGGAGATTATGGTCGGTTGTGACTTAAATTTGAAAGATGCTCTTTTCAAGCCACTAAGAAATCTCAGTTACTCCAGAAGTGAGAAGTAAATTCTATTTCTCAATATAGTTGGATTATATTACTGCAGTGTTTTACAAACCATCACCTTTGGTAAGATATTAGCCAGAGGCTGGAGGAGCCTACAGTTTGAGGGAGTGTTGCTACAATATGTTGATAATGTTTATAGCAAACCCTAGCTAACAGAAAGTGTGTATTTAACACCATTTTGGTGCTAAACTCTCTGCTACATTAGTTATCTAAGGTGCTACTTCATAAGATCCAATTTTGTAAACAATTTGCCCTAGATTCTGATTAAAGCAAGAAAATAAAGGTTAATACATGGATCAGTTACTTTAATATTGCTGTGGTAAAACACCACAACTAAGGCAACTTAAAGGGAGAAGAATTTATTTTGTGCTTAAGGTCCCAGAAGGTTGATAGTCCTTTATGGCTAAGCAGAGACATATGGCAGGAACAGCTAGAAACTCACATTTTAAAGCAAACAGGAAGTAGATAACACTCCAAAGGGTGCTAAATCTTTTGAAGTGTCAAAGCCCATCCCCAGTGACACAATTTCCCCAACGGGGCCAGACTTCCTACTCCTTCCCAAACAGCCACCAACTGGGGACCAACTATTCAAATGCTAAGGCTTACAGAGGACATCTCATTCAAACCACAATACCTAATCAAAATCAGGATCTAATCTAAAGTTCCTCTTAAATACAGGGCCTCTTTCCCACACAAATGAAAGCAAGCTAAGGGTACTGGAATCCTAAGAAAGGTGGAAGTCTGGCAGAGTCTTGAATACTGGATGGCATGGCAGTGTAGAATCCAATGTAGTGGACATAGGTACGGAGAATACTACCACTTCTACTGCCCAATGCCATTAGGACATCTCCTGTGGCCTCTCTCAAAGTTGCTACCTTGGAACTTCCAGGAATGTCCTGAGATCGCTCAGTTCAGCACAAAAATACATCTAATCTTGAAGAGTTGGTTAAACCCCAACCAAGGAGATAAGATGAGAAAGGAAAATAGGAGAAAAGTCTACAGGAGAGGGATAGGAGGAACGAATAAACAGCTATTCAGAGAAGCCAAGGGTGGGATGGGGTCAGGCGGCAGTGGGAATGGGTTTCAGCTAGAAAGCTAAAAAGCCACCACAATCCCAGAAATGCAGGAGGCTGCTAAAAGAAGGATAAGTCCAGGAAACAATGTTCTCTGGACAGAAGCAGAAATCATGCCACCACCTGGTTTCCTTGGGAAACATGGTGGCTTCCACTCACCATAGGATAAAGTAAATTGAAAACAAAATTATTTTTGTTCTCATTTGTGTCAGAAAAGGACAAAATGCAGGGCCTGCCCATAATTTTTTTCAGGTCCTATCCTGGGGACCTGATGATCCTGATGTCTTTTATTTCACAGGATAGCTTTTATTTCACAGGAGGGTGTTTACAATGTTCTTTGCCAGGCCCTCTGATCAGGAATAGAGTCAAGGTAACCAGAATAGTACAGTATCTTCATGGCATCATTGTACAGAGCTGAGGATCAATTATCAACACTTCCTAATATTACCTTGAAACATGGACACCTTTATGAGAGAACTCATCTTTTGTATATTAAAAAAAGTATTTTATAGACCCAAATAACTTCCTTGCTTGAGTCTAATCCCAGTGAAGATGTGATTCCCAATCACATCTGAGGTAACAGGAAGGAAAATGTCTCACAATTTTAGTCTTCCTTGATAAGCTTAAGGACTGACCAAGTAGCCAGGAAAGTAGCCAGGAACATTGTCTTACAGCCTTCACTGGTAAAACTACTGGAGACTCACAATCCCCCATAGACCTTGTTTTCATAAGAGCAGATCAAAGAGCAAACTATTTCCGCATGTCGATCCACATAGCAAGTTTGACCAACAACTCTAAACACAGCCATCATTGACTGAGCTCTGGCTAGAGAAGAATGTAAGGATATCCTAGATCTGATACCAGCTCTAGCAGCGCCTTAGCGCTACTGAGGAGTGTTGGCTCAAGCTCTGGACTTAAGCATGGCAGGCCCAGCATTTCCACATCGTGGTGACAGAGGTGAGTTTACAACTCCGGACAGGAAACTGGCCTTTGCTTGCTGAAAGGTGAGGAAACCATATATGAGCAAGATCACCACTCTTCCCAGACATTTGAAAATAAGATTGAGTGAATCCTGATGGCATTAAACAAGAGAAGCTTCTAGAACTGCAGATTTCTAGTTCTAGTTCTTCTTACTTCATGAGTGAATTTCCAAGCTGTTGCACTCATCATATGCCTCTGAGAAACAAAACAGATGTGTCTGTCTTGATAAGGACAACCTGCTCCTAACAAGTACACTGGGACTCAAGACATTCTGATGTGATCACCAGGCCAGGGAAGGGAAGGAAGAAAATGAAATCAAAGGGCCTGTGCAGATGCAGGCTGCATTACCATCACCCAAGACCTGAAGTGGATTGGAAGGATGAACTCACAAAACCCACTGGCCTCTGCTGGTCGAGCATCCCTCTGCTGTCCTGTCAACAGTGCCATGGTCAACAGGAGCAATGGCAACACCATGAAATAAGTAGCAACACAAGCAGTAAGTTCTCCTATAGCTCAGGCCTCAGGATATCTAAGGAGAAGAAACTTCACTCCTGGGCCAGGCCCTTCGTCAAAAGGAGAAGACCAAAGCCACCCCTGAGGATGCTGCCAGTTTTCAGCTATCAAACATAGCTACTGCAGTAGCTACAGCCCTGTTCCTGTATTGCTAAAAGGAAATCTCAGAGCATGACATCATCTGGAAAAGGAGGGTGGAGGGAAGATTGGGATTCAATGACCAAGACAGAGTGAATGCAGTCACTGATGAACTGTCTCATACGAACCATTGGAGGCTGGGGGACAACAGAAAAGGCAGCCATTACTCAGAAAACTTGGCATGAGCAGACAGATTTAGATGCCAGGTTCACCAAGCTGTATACGACTGGTTCACATGAGAGGTAAGGACCCTGAGGGTGGCAGAGGGATTTAATAACAGCTTTGCCAAACCAGTGGTGAGGGAGAATTTTTAATGAGGTAGGAGAGGTATTGGGAGATCTGCGTGACTTGGACTGCCGAGGAAAATGGTTCAGTAGAATACTAAAGAAATCAGGATGAGGAAAAAACCCTGTCTGGGTTAAACAACTAACCAACCACAATACATGGGGAGAGTTGCATAAGCCAGAGTTTCAAAGAAAATGAAGTGGTAAGCCAGACCCAATGAAATGTCTTCCTTTATACGAGTTGCCGTGGTCATAGTGTCTCCTCACTGGTAGAGACATCCTGACCTAAGCAGAGGGGTTTGATGAAGATATCCCATTTAGGACACGTAGTGAGTATCCCAGCCTCTAACTCTCAGCACATTGTCCAGTTGTGGCTCTCTCTTAGTTCCCATCTACTGCAAGAGGAAGCTTCTCTGACTGTGGCTGAGTGAGACACTGGCCGATGGGACAGCAGAATGTCACTTGGAGTCATTTTATTGCCACATTACTTTATCAGGTATTTGTCCTAGGTATTTCCCCTAGGCCTATTTAGTCTCAGGTTTTTGGTCACCAAGTATTGACAGGCATAGCTTCTATCTCATGGGGTGGGCCTTAAATCCAATTATGGTTTTTGCACAAACATTGTTTGTGCAAACAATAGCCAGCCACTATTGCAGTGGCATGTCACACTCAGGGCAAGTTGCCACTGTAGATCTAAGGGGGTAAGTAAATAAATCTTTAAAAATAAATAAAGAAGTTATTTAAAAAAAAAAAACATTTGCATAAGGGAGCCTGCCCCCTGTTGGTTTTTGACTGACAGCCAAAGGCTTGGCGGGGTGACAATGGAGTAGGAGGCAGGCCACACTGAAAGGTGTAGGAGGGTGAGACAGTTGACACCTAAGTGCAGGGGGAAAGTGGCCCCAGGAGGGCTGCCCAGCAGGGTCGGGGCAGCAAAGATAAAATACAGATTTAGTAAGTATTAACTCAGGAATACCAGAGGGGAGTGTGTGTTAGCCACCTGGAGTTAGGGAGTGGCCCAACCATTGAGCTGTTTAAGGTATTTAAAATATAAGGTTGTATATGTGTGTCTTTCTTTGGGGAATCCAGAACATTGGGGCAATAGTGGGAAGCCTGTGCGCACACTCCAGGAAGTATAGAGCAGACTAATTTAATACCGCAACAGTACCACCTCTCCCGGCTAAGGTCTTCCCAAGAGCATCCCATGCTCAGTGGCAGAAATGGACTATCATCTTTGCTTTTAAAAAGACTGAATAAATAAATAAGATCATGCAATAAGTAGTCTCCACCAGTATGGGAAAAGTCTGTCTTTCCCAGATACACTGACCTGAAGAAGTTGGTGAGAAACCAGAAACTCAATCTGAGGCACAAATGGTTTTGTATTTTTTTTTTTAAGATTTATTTATTTATTTTATGTATGTGAGTACACTGTAGCTGTACAGATGGTTGTGAGCCTTCATGTGGTTGTTGGGAATTGAAGTTTTTTAGGACCTCTGCTTATTCCAGTCAACCTCAGTCACTCTGGTCAGCCTGCTTGCTGTGGTCAACTCCGCTCGATCAGTCCCTGCTTGCTCCAGCCCAAAGACTTCATTTATTACTATACATAAGTACACTGTAGCTGACTTCAGACACACCAGAAGAGGGCGGCAGATCTCATTATGGGTAGTTGTGATGCTGGGATTTGAACTCAGGACCTTTGGAAGAGCAGTCAGTGCTCTTACCTGCTGAGACATCTCGCCAACCTGGTTTTGTATTTCTAAAGATAACAAAAGCCACCTACCTGGACATGACTAATTTTTGCAAAGGTGGAAGAGATGTTATCCCTATCATCCCATACGCAGCACAAGAGATTCAAAGAAACTCCAAGTAAGGATCCAGACATCTCCAGAGAAACCTTATTTTCAAACACTGGAAATAAACTTGAGATCAATCAAACTGAGAGATTCCTTAAGCAATAATACTTGTTATGAAGGACTGTGTGCCTGAAATGAACCCTTAACTCCTGGAAAAAGATATAAAGCCAGCTGTTTTCTTATTCTTAATAGTCATGGTTTTTTTTAGGGGTGGGAGAATGTTGGTAGTGGATAAGTGCATAAAAATATATTCAGTAGTAATGTAAAATCCAATGTGAGGTTCCACACCTTCAGAATGGCTGTCCTAAGTGTACAGAAGTTTGCTGAGATGCATAGATTTGCGGCCTTGTTAGCTTTAAGGCATATTTTGTTTGCAAGCATTTTATAATGAAGTTTTTTAATATCATGAACAAATATCATTTCCTCAGGTCTTCTCCACGATGGCACTTGTCTCCTTCTTCACATTCTGCATATACATCAGGTATCACAAGGCAAATGATAGGCTTAGACTTACAAACGCAAAGCTTTTAGCTCAAGGACACACTTAAATTCAGCTCATAGGGAAATTGTTTCTCTGGCTAGAAGACGATCCCAGCTCTAACACTTTGTGAAGGATCAAGACTTGCAGCCTAGCCCCAGGTGGGTTACAAAGGCAATAAAGCTCGTGCCCCAGCTAGGAGCCCACCAGGGCACCATGCACGTCCTCCCCACAACCCTCCTGGAAACTCTACAGAAACACTGTCATCTCCAAATGTCAGAATCCCAGCAGGGTAAGCGAATGATTACCTATCATGGTGAATTATGATAAAAACAAGATCTTGCACCTGACTCAGGAGGCCAAATGGAAGACTGAATACTCACACTGAGGTAATAGAGGACCCCAGAGGCTGCATCCTGCACTGTGGCCATGTGGGCGCCTTAGATACTGGCAAAGCTCATACTTCCAAAAGCCGTGCACTCCTGCCTGACAAGGCAGAGATGTGCCTGTGTAATGCGGCACCAACGTTAGTAAGAGCACTCTACTCTCTAATGATCCTCAGTATTTAGAGCTCTTTGTTGTCTAGAAGCCTTCTAGGAAACATGGGTTTCTGAGCCAGCATCCTACTCCTCTGGCTCCTCCGGTGTCAGCTGGCCTCACCAACCACCTTGAAGACAAAATATTTACCCTATGCATGGTCTTTCCCCCATCCAATCAGTATTCAGTTCTCTCTGAATATTAAACCACCATCTTAGGGTGCACACAGAACTTGAGAGAGATCTAGAAAGCAGCTGTTCACCAACACTGGCTCAGCCAGTGATTCAGAAGAAGCCAGACATGCCTGAGAAGAGTAGCATTTGAGGACTATTCAAATATGAAATGTAGTTAGACACATAAAAAGGGGAAAAGAAAAGGCTAGAGAGGGGGCGGGAGGAAGTGTGCACATCTCTCTGGGGATGCTCATCTAGAGTCAGAGAACACCTGCATCATTCATTCCTTTACTCCATTCCTCTCACTGTTTTACTTCTCAAATTTCATTTCTGCATTCCAGCACAGACCCAGAAACCCAGAGCAAATGAAGGGGCAAGTCACCAGAGCTTACAGTTAGTTTGTCACCTCAGATGAGAGGTTAACCCTAAGGTGGCTGAAGACTGTTTTCAGTCACTCTTGCACTACTTTGTCGCAGTTTAGGGGGTGTCTATGTAGTTTTCGTAAGTATTTCTTACAGGGGCCCCTTGGGCAGCCACGTGACTTTCAAGCAGACTCATCTGCTGACAGAAAGACAACGTGGGTTCTGTGGCGTCATGCACATCACGCAGTTACCACAACAAGGAGGATGCGCCAGTGAAGCAAGCATTTTAAGGGAACTTACACCAAGTGGCACACACACTCAAAATTAATTTCCTTGAGGTTTTAGTCTATAAGGAAATCCCAAACTGTCAAACAGTGACAGAACCCAGGAGCTGTCAGATTTTAATGGAGGCAATGTCAAGACTGAAATTGTGACAATGGAGCCTTTCTAAGTGTCATTTCGTGATTGTCTATATGCAGTCCTGTCAAAATACGCTCATTCCTATCAAAGGATGGGTGGGAGATACTCACACAGTATCACAGCAGCCTCCATGAGAGTGAGTCAGAGAAGGCTTCCAGGCAGGGCTGTGTGCTACCAAAGTGTCTACAGCAGTCTGAGTCTGAACTGCCGAGTCTGAACTGCCGTTCGGAAACACAGCCAGGATATCTAGAAATGTCCGTTGCACACAACTTTACTGTTTATAAAGTTGTGACAAGGACACTAAACCAGGGAGCACTTCCCACTTTGCTGTCTGTACCTGCAGTGAGAGTTGAGTTCTGGACTCAGATTTCAGGACCCCAGGCTCCATGGTCCCAGCCAGGTGCTCCCTCAATGCAAAGCTCAATGTTGACTCTGCCTTCCCTCATCCCAGGCCAGCACTCACTAAGAGCCTTTCAGGAGTCGTAGCAAGATTGGCTTTCGGAAAGATCAGGACGTGGCACCCGTCAAGATTGGCAAGTTAATTCCTTTCTTTCCAAGGAGGACCAAGAGGAGCAGTGGTCCTAATCACTCTGACAGGGGGACACATTCTGCTCCTTCCAACATGGCTGGTGTCTTGAAATTCTGGACTCAGGCCACATTTCCATAGCTGGACAAACTGAAAATAGGACTTTACTTGTCAATGCCAACTAAGTGCCCTGAAACTGAAAGGATCAAATCAGAGGTGTCAGTAACTGTCTTAGGTAGAGAAGTAGCAACCTTGCCAAATGGTATTCTTCTAGGAAGGCAAGTAGCCTAGGGTGAAGCAAGTCAAGGCTTCTAGAAGAATACCCTCTGACTCCCTGTTTGTCAGTTTTTAGTTTAAAGTCAATATTAGAAAAATAAAGCCCATGAAAAACAACAATGACTATACTGGCTGGTTTTGTGTGTCAACTTGACACAGGCTGGAGTTATCACAGAGAAGGGAGCTTCAATTGCAGAAGTGCCTCCATGAGATCCAGCTGTGGGGCATTTTCTCAATTAGTGATCAAGCGGGTAGGGCCCCTTGTGGGTGGTGCTGTCCCTAGGCTGGAAGTCTTGGGTTCTATAAGAGAGCTGGCTGAGCAAGCCAGGGGAAGCAAGCCAGTAAGGAACATCCCTCCATGGCCTCTGTGTCAGCTCCTGCTTCCTGACCTGCTTGAGTTCCTGTCCTGACTTCCTTTGGTGATAACAGCAATGTGGAAGTAAGCTGAATAAATCCTTTCCTCCCCAACTTGCTTCTTGGCCCTGATGTTTGTGCAGGAATAGAAACCCTGACTAAGACAAATGACCACCCCTCCAAGCTATCCCACCCCAGTATGCTCTCCCCAATGCTTCAACAGTGGCGCTTTTATCTTGGAAGTAATGAACAGCTATGAAACTGAATTTAAGTTCCACTCAGTAGAAGGGAATTCAAGCCTTGTACTGTAATTCTATCCAACTACCTAATGCTACCTATCCAACTACATAGACCCAGGAGGGGAACATCCACTATTGCCACTTTGCTAAACCACGGTAATTTCTTTCTTTTTTCTTTTTTTCTTTTTCTTTTTTTGTTTTTTTTTGGGGGGGGGGTTATTGTTGTTGTTGTTTGTTTGTTTGTTTTTTCGAGACATCATTAATCAAGAAAACGTTCCCAAAGACATGGCCGACCATTCTTCAGTTAAGACTCCCATTCTCAGATATCTCTATTTGCATTTAGTAAACAAAAAAACCCAATCAGGACTCCCTAAACAGGGAACAAGTCATCTTCAAAAATCCTCTCTGTAGAGTTTCCAGCCAGGCTTATAGCCCAGCCTTTTGCCTCATGCCACCCTGTTTCTGTTTCTATCCAATATTTATACAACATGTTCATTTGAAGTCTTCATGCATATCCCTTCCCAGAGTGCTCTACTCGAACTATGTACCAGAAGTCACCCATGAGATGGAACCCTTACCTGATACTGTTAATGAGGCCAAGGACCCGAGACTATATAGGTCATGGGCCCTGGGGGAAAATTCTGCCAAATGAACATAATAATGAAACATCTTCTAGTAAGATACAGCCAGACCCAATAGGTCAGTGTATCCTTAAACCCTCAGGACAGAAACTTCTTGTGGTTAGTCAAGTGATTAACGATACCCGCAACCAAGACAATGAGCAGAGAGTGAGAGACCTTAGAGTACTCAACTCAGAAAAGGACATTTTTTTTTCATCCCTCCCCCTCAATGCTCAGGGATCTGTGTGGAAGAGTGGGGTAGAAAGATTTTAAGGTCCACAAGTGGATGACCCCAAGGGAAACTTCCAGATACAACAAGACTGATGTTCATATAAATCCACAAAGCCTGATGAGCATGTACAGAGTCTGCACAAGTTCAAGCTAGACAAAGCTCCAGCACAAAGGAAGCACAGAGTCCCACCACTAACTAAGAAAGTATTCACAAATGATAGCTACTAGGAGAGGAGAAAAAAATCCGTTTTCTTCAATGGGGCAACACTTGACCCCATCTGTGAGACAATCCTATTCATTCCCCTGTTCTGAATTACCCTCATGGTAGTTACCAAGACCACACACCACAGAGCACTAAGAATTGCACAGTTATCTAATGGTCAGGTAAAAGGTGTTCAGTTACTATTACTAGTTGATGTTAAATACCTATCGTCTTAGACCGACACCATCCACAGTTCTAGATAGAATTGGTATAGACTATAACAACAGGATAATCCAGAGAGAAGAGTCTGGACACTGCCTCCTTCCGGAGCTGAGTTTATACTGTGTGGGTTGCAGCATCTTGGATCCTGGCTACATTAGGTCAAAGTGGATATCTCCTAGGGTTTCTTATACTCTTGGGTATGAGCTTCCTGGTGATTAAACTCAGTTAAAATATCTGGTGACTTTGAGATGCAACTATGTCCAGAATCACACACAGTGAAACCAGGTATGTTTTCCAACTTCAGAAAGAAGAGTCTCAGGACAAAAAGGTATTTAGAACAAGTGATCCTTTTTACTTCATGACTAAGATGGATACCATTCCCAAACTCCAACACTAACCTGAGTGCACTGGCAAAGAGGGCCACAGAAGCAATTAGTATCTATATAATCAGCTGACTTTGCTTGAGGCTTACCTTGGGTCATTGCTGAACCTGCTTCATTTGGTTGAGCAGCCTCAACCATAGGGCTGATTCCTTGATATATTGCCATGAACAGAGACTTTGCACATCCCCAAGAGTCCACCCAACCTTTTCTGGGGTATAAGCACAGTTGACTTATGGCTTTGTTAGACATCCTCTACCCACATGCTATAGCAGTATGTCCTGAAAATGTCTGGTATTTTTGTCTTCGGTGAAACCCTGAGTCATGCCGCAGTCAGGACATCTCCATTCCAGAGCCTAGTGGCATTTTATATGTCATTTTAAACTGGCTCTGCTTTAGGAATTCCAGAGTAAGGAGTAGTCTTTTTATCTCCTACTGAAATTCAGGCCACATCAGACACATCTACTCCAATCTTTACCCACTTTGACAATCCTAAGTAGGAAAGCATTTCCCACACGAGGCCATCAAGGTCGTTCAATCAGACCTGAGCAGCAAGACATCCAGGCTGGAACACAATGGAACTATGTCATGGAGCCACAAAAGTTTCATAAGAATTGACAATTAAAAAAATGTCTGAAGGGAGGGGCAGAAGTAAATCCTAGGCATCCAAATACAGACCTTTTTTTTTTAAAAGATTTATTTATTTATTTTATGTGTATGAGTACACTGTAGCTGTACAGATGGCCATGAGCCATCATGTGGCTGCTGGGAATTGAGCGGACAGCCCCGCTCACTGCAGTGTAATACACTGTAGCTGTCTTCAGAAACACCAGAAGAGGGTGTCAGATCTCATTACGGGTGGTTGTGAGCCACCATGTGGTTGCTGGGATCCGAACTCAGGACCTTAAGAAGAGCAGTCAGTGCTCTTACCTGCTGAGCCATCTCGCTAGCCCCTAATGACAAAGACATACTTTTTTTTGTTTTGCTTTGTTTTTTTGAGACAGAGTTTCTCTGTATAGTCCTGGCTGTCCTGGAACTCACTCTGTAGACCAGGCTGGCCTTGAACTCGGAAATCCACCTGCCTCTGCCTCCCAAGTGCTGGGATTAAAGGCGTGAGCCACCACTGCCCGGCCCAATACAGACCATTTTTTTTTATTAGATACTTTCTTTATTTACATGTAAATTTCTCCCTTCCCAGTTTCCCCTCTAAAAAACAAAGAAACAAACAAAA
>NW_022196905.1:32931645-32941360 GCF_008632895.1 Mastomys coucha | reverse complement strand
GAGCCTCTATATCTGTATTAGTCAGGTACTGTCAGAGCCTCTCAGGAGATAACTAACTATATTTAGGCAATACAGACCATATTTGAGAAAAAAATTTTTGTGAAAGAAGTAAGCCAACTACTCTAAAACATTCTAAATTTCCCTGAGTTACTAGCATCAGATGCTTCAGCCACAAAACCCCACAGGAAAACAGGATAAGACACTCAGATATTCCTTGAGTATCCTATAGCTAAGACCCCTCCAGTAAGTCATGCTTTCCTCTCCAGTGAAATATGGACATGTAGAAATAGTATATTTCTTCAAACTGGGGCGTAGCCTACAAATACAATGGAATCAACAGATTCTTCTGGACATTCTGTATCATAAAGAAGTCTGAAATAGTAACATTCAAGTCCAAAACATGAGAACAAATTCAACACCAAAGCTAAGTGCCAGCTTTGACACAAAATGGGCATGTAATCTGAAGACAATGGAAATAGTTACTCAAATATTTTTTGCAAATTTGCGTTCTGAAGCAAGACACAAGGAATCGCTGACCTGGGTACTTGAGCGTGGTGCACAGAGCTAAGTGAATGGACTTTAGAATTTCCCTGGATCATCCACCCCTCCGCTGTGCACAGGCACCTTTAGGACTTCAGGTCTGGATATAGACACTTGAAACATGGTGACAGTTTTGTACTGTCTTATTTCTCTGGGGACACTAATTTACTATGGCCAGAACACTAATCTGACCATCACCTATTCCACGTGAAACTAGATCCGAAGTCTCTGGATGCTAAAAGATAGTCCAGAACTCAGCTGCACTGGAGTCATGTTAGGGATGTCTGAATCCAGATTGAAATGAAATGGACCTCAAGCTACCTGCTAATCCCATTTAAGGCTTTCCAACATCTCTCCCCAAGAATGACTACTAGCAATATACCATAATTCATCCCAAGCTTCATTACATTTTCTTTTTCTTTTTTTTTTTTGTTTTGTTTTGTTGAGGTTTTTTTGTTTTTGTTTTTGTTTTGTTTTTTGTTTTTTCGAGACAGGGTTTCTCTGTGTAGCCCTGGCTGTCCTGGAACTCACTCTGTAGACCAGGCTGGCCTCAAACTCAAAAATCTACCTGCCTCTGCCTCCCAAGTGCTGGGATTAAAGGCATTTGCCACTGCCTGGCAAAGATTTATTTATTATTATACAAAAGTACACTATAGCTGTCTTCAGATGCACCAGAAGGTGTCAGATCTCATTACCGATGATTGTGAGCCACCATGTGGTATGTGGTTGCTGGGATTTGAACTCAGAACCTTTGGAAGAGCAGTCAGTGCTCTTACCCGCTGAGCCATCTCACCAGCCCTCATTACATTTTCTTAAGCCTCAAAGACAACCAACAAACTTAAACTTCTTTAAAATCTTCACAGAGAAAAATTGAAAGGTAGAATCATACAAATGTCACTTCTAAAATAGATTGCATAACTCATTCATTTTCCTGGAACTCGTCTGATGCCAACTCGGTCTGATGGCTACCAGCAAAGGCAGTGGCTACTCAAGGAGCTGTGACTCCTGTCAGAGAGGCAACAGGCATGTGCATCAGTGCCGGATCAGATAAACAGGATCCCATACATCCTTTACCAGGTCATGGTTATTCAAATTTACATCTGTGCTGGCTATCTCACAAAAGAACATGAGGATTTAAACTTCAAGTTATTGCACCTAACTCAACCAATAAAGAGGGATTTTTCCAGAATGTGAGCTTGCAGCAAGGCAATTACTAGAAGCCCAAGAACTGAATTTACAAGGAAAGGGTAAAGACCCTGGGGAACATCCAGTGCCTCCAACAAAACCATCCAAAATGCCTGCTTCTGCAATCAGTGACAACTTTAGTCATCTATCCTTTTCCAATTATCACCTTCGGGAGAACTGCTGTCCCTGGAAAGTGCTAGCTCAGCTCTCTTCTGCAGGGTGTGCTGCTCAGCCTCTTCCTGATGTGTGTGCTGGACTTCTCATTATGTAGAGGGACATTCTCAGCCATCACATTTTCCAGAGGGGCGCTATGGAATACGAGACAAAGTTAGGAAACCTGCTTGAAAAATAATTTGATAATCCCATAAGGCGTAGACTGGCCCTAAAAAGAACTACACAGCCGCAAATGCCAATAGCACTGAGCCTGAACGCACAGAGGCTGGTACTTTCAGAGCAATCTGAACAATTCATACCCTTTGGTGTCTGTCCAGAGGCACAACTTAAGACTTTAGGGACTTTAAAATATTTAAGACCTAAAGTACAGAAAGATAAGCCCAATCCAGCTCTCTGAGCCCACTAATGAGCACAGGACTAAGGCATCTTCTACCTAGCTCTTCAACACTTCCCCCAAGGACTCTTCCTATGCTCTACACTATGCCTTCTAAGTGGTGTACATAGTGAAAATAAATCAGCTCTACCTTGTTTCTTCTAGAGATAAAGGCCCCCATATGTGCTCCCAAGATACTAGCCCACCCACTGGGCTATTCCTGACAGCTGGGGACAGAACTCAGACAAGAACCCAGCTCTTAATTTCAAAGACTAACCCTCTGCTGAGAGCATCTCAGAGGCAGTTAAAACTCAATCTCAAGATTAGCCCTTCCACTGTCAAATTCTAACTCTCAGAAGATCAGCATTCCCACAGCGTGACTCATGGACCTTAGTTAACCTCCACTGGGATTGGCAAGATAATCCTTCTCCTTTGTGAAGGTTGAAAGGACTCTAGCCAGCCTAAGTGTGACAAGCACAGCTCTGGCAGGCCTTGCGCTTCCCCCTCATCCCCTTTGCCTTGCTAAAAACCATTAGATTACACTCTTAAAGCTACTCCCAGCCCCAAAAGTCTATTCCCTTATTTGGTCACTTCTTCCTCCTGAGACTAACTACCAAGACCAGCCATCAGATTATTAAAAGTCCAGCAATCAATCAAAAGCCCCCTTTGGTTGCCCTAATTAACATGCCCAATTAAAATTAAGCACCTCATTCTAACTCGGAGTTCCCCAATTATCTTACAAACCACCAGTTTCCTATATACCACATTTGTCTCATCTCTATCTGGATGTAGTCCTTAGTGCCCCACCCCCAGGACAAATATCTCATCCGCCTCTTCCTTGTTCTTTTCCCCTCCTCTCTCTTGTCCTCTATCTGTCTTTGTCTCTTATTCCCTGCCCTTTATTTCTTAGGGCAAATAAATCACCTTTGTGGTGAGATTTTAGTCTTGGGTTGTCTTGTGACAATTCCAGTCCTGTCAAAGAAAAATTCTAAGTATCGGGGCCCAACCTCTCTGTGGAAGGAGATACCGCAGCTCCTCTAACATGGCTGTTTTGCAAACTCCACAACCCAAGGTGCCACAGATGGAACTATACTATGATACTGTGAACCCAGTCAAAAACCTGACTCAAGTCCAAAGGCCTTAGTAGGAACAGACTTCTTTCTGCTTCTAGCTAGCTTGGCATAGGATCAAACTAAGATAGCTAAGCTTATCCCTTCAAACAGCACTTCAAGCCTTAATCAGAGAACTTCTTTGCAGAGAACAGGGGCAAATGTAGAGATCCCTGGCTGCACATGAAACCAAGACTGACAGTTGGCTTAGCCCTAAGCAAGACACCCCCTTGTACTGGCTGGTTTTGTTTGCCAACTTGACACAGGCTAGAGTTATCACAGAGAAGGGAGCTTCAGTTGAGGAAATGCCTCCATGAGATCCAGCTGTGTGGGGGGCATTTTCTCAATTAGTGATCAAGGGGGTAGGGCCCCCAGTGGGTGGTGCCATCCCTGGGCTGGAAGTCTTGTGTTCTATAAGAGAGCAGGCTGAGCAAGCCAGGGGAAGCAAGTCAGTAAGGAACATTCCTCCATGGCCTCTGCATCAGCCCCTGCTTCCTGACCTGCTTGAGTTCCAGTCCTGACTTCCTCTGGTGATCAACAGCAATGTAGAAATAAGCTGAATAAATCCTTTCCTCCCCAACTTGCTTCTTGGTCATGATGTTTGTGCAGGAATAGAAACCCTGACTAAGATACCCCTTCAGGCTCAGAAAATTTCACAGAAGAGGATGCAAAGAATGTGAGAGCTGAAAGATAAGGAAAGAGCTGTGACAACTAAGACATCTTCCACCTAGCTCTTCAAAGTTTCCCCTAAAAACCCTTCCTGTGCTCGACACTATGCCTTCTAAATGGTGTACATAGTAAAAAGAAATCAGCTTTACCCTGGTTCCTTCCAAGCATGACATGACCATGGCAATCATGACTCAGCAGCTGATCTTCCTAACACTGGGCTGCCTTGAAACTGGTTTGGCCTGTTTTGTTGTGGGAGTTGATGGGGAGTACAGGATCCTACCAATTATTCCTGAACTGTTCGGAAACTAGCAGATTCCGGTAAAGGGCATAATATACAATACATATACAATATACAATAATACAATATACAATTTTATTGTAATATACAATACAATAAAAGGGAATACAATATTCACTTTGTACCCAGTCGTAAGTGAGCCCACCAGGCTCAGAGGGGAATTCCAAACCCCTGGTCATATTAGTGGCCCAGGATATACTCAGTAGGACATCAGTAATCTAGGGTGGGATTTATAAGGAAGTAAGACTAGAGAGAGAGAAGAAACAAGAGTGGAAGAGTAATAAGAATGCATTCTATCCACAGGTGATTATCAAAACAATTTTATAAAAATAAAATGTTTTTTTAAGATTTATTTATGTATCTTATGCATATGAGTGTTCTACATGCATGTCTGCATGATAGAAAGAGGCATCAGACCCAAGAGGATATCAGATCTCTTTAGAGGGTTGTGAGCCACCATGTAGTTGGTGGGAACTGAACTCAGGACCTCTGGAAGAGCAGGCAGTGCTCTTAACTGCTGAAGAGCCAAAATGAAATGTCTTAAACATGAAAGCAGAAGGGGCTTTGTGGAGAAGGAAAGGTGGAACAAGGGGCAATGAGTGAGTTTGATAAAACACTGCATGTCTCATACATGTGAATCTACACTTAAGTAAAAAAAGAAGGGTCTGTTCAGGCAAAACCAGGAAAACATGAGGGAGGTGGGAGGACAAGGGAGTATTGGAGGAACACGAATATGAACAAGGGACAGTGGTGTATGTGAAAATAGCATACAAAGTGATGGGTTTCCATGTGACGACTCAAATATCCTACAGCAGTAACTCACTCAGGGAAAATGTTTTCTTCAGGCCTGAAGTTGCATTTGTTTCCTTTCCTTCCAGTTAATTGCACCACTGGCAGATGTGTCCACTGCTACCAGTTGTGGCTGTGCAGTCAGACATGAGGCTCTGGAAATTCAGAGATATTGAATCAGTACAACAGCTGAAATCCCTTGACCTCAAACCAAAAGCCTCAAGCCTCGGAAGCACCTAGAACCTGCTCTGTGTCTCTCACCTCTGTCCTGTCTTTTCTAGCCTTTCGGGCTCACAGTCATGTCACTTTCATGAGCTTCTGCTGTACTCAGAAGCACTGCGAGAGCTGAAGATGTGAAGTAGCTGACCTACTTTGTGGGGTTTCTCATGACTGAAGGGGGACAGCTGAGACAATGATAGGCAGATGGACTCTCTGGGACAGTAAACCAAAACAAACCCCTTTCTCCTCTGAGTTGTTTTTGACCATCGTGTTTTATCACAGTAGCAGAAAAGTAA
This sequence comes from Mastomys coucha, assembly GCF_008632895.1. Classification (NCBI taxonomy): domain Eukaryota; kingdom Metazoa; phylum Chordata; class Mammalia; order Rodentia; family Muridae; genus Mastomys; species Mastomys coucha. Next base: position 32,935,708 of record NW_022196905.1, on the reverse strand, counting down.
TGCAGTCATGAAGACACGCTTCCAGGTGAGGCCCATATGAGATCCAGCATAAGAACAGTAGGGCCAAGCATGAGCTATGTATACTCTAGAAATGCTACATTCAAAAGGGAAAGTTAGTGGCTAAAGTCAACTGGTCTGCTGCCATCCCACTCATCTCTAGAATGCATCCTTGTATTACAGAACCCCTTAAAAACATGCTAGGCCATCAACATTCAACCAACAAATGTGTATGAAGGATGAGCTGGATTCCTGCATGTGGCTAGTGAGAGATAAAGATGGCCTTTAAAAAGCAGCTGATGCCCAGGGGCACTCGCTCTACAATAAAACTGCAAAGCTAGCATCCTCTGTGGACAAACTAAAAACAGAAACTTAATGTAAGAAATGTCCTCAAAGTATATTGACTTTAGGTCTCATTGTGATTAGTTTTATTTCACTAAGTAGACTTGATATGTAACAAATCTAAGAGGAAACATGAGGTTTACAGTTGCAGTACTCCAAACAAGAAAATCCCTCCCACAAAGTTCCTATGACATGATGGATGGGGTGTAGTTTCATGTAGAGCCCTAAAACCTATGGGGGTAAGAGGCTGCGAAAAGGGCAGTCCCAGAATATGGCCTTTGGGGGACATGGTTGCAGTAGCTGCAGGAGCTATGGAACTGACTAGAAATTACCAGCAGTTCCTGTGGGGGCAAAGTAAAATTGTATAAGAATGCAAACCCGGGCTGCACATTCTGCTGGAGACCTACATAAGGATATTGGAAGAAGGAAGATTCTCTCTTCTTCACCTGCATGTCTTGTGGGACTGAACAACTGTTAGATCCTTGGACTTTCATTCACAGCTGCTGCTGACCATTGCTGGGGAGTTGGACTACAGACTGTAAGTCACCAAAAAATTCCCTTACTGTATAGAGACTACCCATAAGTTCTGTGACTCTAGAGAACACATTGTGACTAATACAGTGATAAAACAGAAAAATCAAAGTATAGGAAGACATTACTCAACCAATGCACCAGCACCAACAGTGTTCCTATTCTATGCAAAGGAGAAAGAAGAGAAGGAAGAGGAGGAAGAGGAGGAAGAAAAGGAGGAAGAGGGAGAAGGAAATGGTGGAGGAGGATGAGGAGGAGGAAGAGGAGAAGGGAGAGGTGGAGAAGGAGGAAATGGTAAATATTAAGCTGTCAAGAGAAAATGTGGTTCCTAAATGTTTGCGCAAAAAGAAATAAAAACACAAATTATAATTTTATTGGAAAAAAAAGAATGCAATCAATGGAGAGAAGAAATCCTATGGTGGCTGACAGACCCTGGTGTGTATCACGTTGCTATTCCGATGCTCATGAATTCATTCTGAAAGGATACGCATTCTACTCTTCTACCAAAGAATAGAAGCCATATTAAATACACCAGGTCATATTTCTTGAAAAGAAAACCAATGAAATCTGTTTTAGAGTGATCCCTTCACGTACACTACTGAAGTACATATACGTGTATATTGCCTGCAAGGTTTACCATAACAACAGCACCACCGAGGATCCCAAGCTACATCACATGTTTGCACATCAAGGGACATAATTTAAAAGCATCTGAGAGAGAGCACTAGGTACAGCTTTTAGAACAGCAAATGCTTGAACTGTAGCCAGGTAATCAAAAACTGACAAGAGTTCCGTGTGCATTCTGAGCAAATCGAAGAACTGCCTCTGTGGATCGTAATGTGTTTTGCCACTTTCATGCCTCAGGGATTCTCAGGCTTATGCTGCTTCAACTTGGTTAAATGTATTTAAAACAACGCTTACAAACTTTGTCATAGGTTTTATGCTATTCTAAGCTATTCTGCCTTCCTTCATCTAGTTGGGATGTCTAAATATAAAAACATGATAAGATTTAATTCATCTACGGAAGCATTCTCCAATAAATCAGCATCCCACGTGGGCATATATTTTTCTCAACCTACTTTAATAAGGGTTCAACCTCCCCTCTAGCCCACCACCTACCAGAGGTAGTGGAAAAGAAAGGTTACTAGGATATGGGGGAAGTAGACCTGTTTAGAAATAGTTCTTTAGGGTAATTCCAATCTCTGTTGTTCTCAGTCCAGTCCATGAGCAAAACACCAAACACAAACCAGCAACCAGAGTTCATTCGGCAGACACCACTCATGAATAAGCAAGGGCAGTTCAATACAGAAAAACCATTTGCCAACTGGCCCAAGTTTGTGGGAGCAACAAGAAGCCACAGGAATTGGTAAGTTTCTATGAAGTCACCACAAGCGAAGCTCAGCAACGCAGTGTAAAGTGAACCAATACATGTGTGTCATTAGCGAAGAATAGCAAGGTGGAGAAAATTGAACCAATGCTTGAGCTCCTATTGTCTGTGGGGTCATACTTATATTCCTTCTAAACATCACACATCCTTTCTTTTTTTTTTTTTGGTTTTTCGAGACAGGGTTTCTCTGTATAGCCCTGGCTGTCCTGGAACTCACTCTGTAGACCAGGCTGGCCTCGAACTCAGAAATCTGCCTGCCTCTGCCTCCCAAGTGCTGGGATTAAAGGCATGAGCCACCACTGCCTGGCTAACATCACACATTCTTTCACATCTCTGCTATAGCAAAACATCCTTTCACTTGTGTCTGCTTCAATAAAACTTCTTTCACTTGTGTGCCCCAACAAAACATCATTTGACACAACCAACTTTCTGAAGGAATCAGAAATTTCCACTTCAATCCCTATCTCATATAAAGAGATTTTGAAGTTTCACAGAATTTCTGCTTGGGCTTGGCATGAGAGCCACTGTTGTGGGTTTGGAACCACCTTGGTGGAATAAGGTGTCATGATATATGTAGTGTGTAAATGGCAAGCCTTATTTCCTATGAAGACCAGTATATTATAGACTTTTATATGCAAACTACAGAAATAACAAATAACCTTTTCTCTTTAGAAAATATAAACACTTTTCTTTCCAGCTTATTTTAAAAAATGGTTAAATATGACTTGCATATTTTAGTACCTTAAATATTGGCATGCTTTTAGCATTGATGACAATGTGTGATATATGAGAACCACTCAGGGGCTGGTGACACAGGACAGTAAGTTAAGTGTTTACTTCTCCTGTATGTGGCCCTCATTCAGTCTCCAGCTACCAAGTAATCTCATTTCATAGCAAACAGAACCAGTTATTAATTTTAATGATGCATTTCACAAGACAACAGCTAGAAACAGAACTTAACTTAGACCAGTTTTTATGGGTTGCTGTGTTATGCCCAGAAATAACGTAATATCAGGTATTAAAATAAAATTGCAACAGTGATGACCAGATTTGTGTCTCCTGCAAGAATGGTGTTTTGTGCTAATGAAAGCCATGCAGGTCATGGAAATCTTTCTGAAACAGCATCTGCAGAACATAGCAATGGAAGGGAAAATAAACCTCAACCCTACCAGAAGGAACCCCTATTCACAACAGGCCCATCTTTTTTTAAAAAAATAAAGATTTATTTATTTTATATATGTGAGTACACTGTAGCTGTCTTCAGACACACCAGAAGAGGGCATCAGAACCAATTACAGATGGTTGTGAGCCAACATGTGGTTGCTGGGAATTGAACTCAGGACCTCTGGAAGAACAGTCAGTGCTCTTAACTGCTGAGCCATTTCTCCAGCCCAAGGATTGGTTCATCTTAAAGAGCTCAACTAAAGCAAGTCCAGGGCTACTGTACTGGATAGTTTTATGTCAACTTGACACAAGCTAACCAAAAGGAGCCTTAATTGAGAAAATGCCTCTGTAAAATGGGCTGTAGACAAGCCTGCAAGGCATTTTAAAAAATTGGTAATGGAGGAGGGCCCAGCCAATTGTGAGTGGTGCCAGCCCTGGACTGGTGGTCCTGGGTTCTATAAAAAAATCAGGCTGAGGAAGTCTGCCACGGACGGGGTTTCTCGCAGGGTCCCTGTTCCGTGGGACAAGGGATTTTGGCCAGGTGGGCACGGGATTCGGCTTTGACAAACAGACTACACATGAGTGGTGTAAAATCTGAGTATATTTCTTTTAAAAATGACATGAGGCTTTTTTTTTTTTTTT
>NW_022196905.1:32919102-32930318 GCF_008632895.1 Mastomys coucha | reverse complement strand
TCTGGCCAATTCATCAATGTTCTAAGTATCTAAATGACTTTTTTTAATATCTGAAATTTCTGTCTTCAGATGTCTCATATGAGAAATATCTGTATCTTTCTATACTCTCTGTAGATAAGCCTTAGTCTACTGAAATGATGTTGACACTTAGTGGCTAACCTAACTTTCAAACAACATAGCATAAAGATAAGACACACAAGAAAAATTCACATTAGCAGCAATAAGTCCAAATAAATTTGGCTGAATAGCAGCAGTGTTAGCGATTCTTGTTGTTGTAGTCTGTGGTGGATGTCTGCTTCTCCATTTCTGTCAGTTGTCAGCTTCTGTTTTCTCTGTTCTTCTCCCTCCTCTTCTCAGAGAGTGGGAGTCGGGATCTAAGGAATTGGGGATTCTTCATTCTGTGGAAAAAACATAATACACCCTCTTCTCAAGGTGATTAAGACAGACATCTGGGCCTTTTTAGGCCAGTATGCAGCACCCCTCCATGGCCTCTGCATCAGCTCCTGCCTCCAGATTCCTGTCCTGTTAGAGTTCTCATCCTGACTTCCTTCAATGATGAATAGTGATATGGAACTGTAAGCCGAATAAAAGCCTCCCTATGGTGGTTTGAATAGGTTTGCCCTCCCATAGAATCATATGTTTGAATGCTTGCCCCACAGGGAGTGGCACTATTATGAGGAATGGCCTTATTGGAGGGAGTGTGTCACTGTGGAGGTGGGCATTGAGGATCTCTATGCTCAAGTTGTGCCCTGTATAGAAGACAGTCTCTGTTCTGCTGCCTTCAGATCAAGATGGAGAACTCTTAGCTCCTCCAGTGCCATGTCTGTCTGCATGCTGCCATGCCTCCTGCCATGATGACAATGGACTGAACCGCTGAAACTGTATGCCAGTCCCAATTAAATGTTGCCCTTTATAAGAGTTGCCTTGGTCATGGTGTTTCTTCACAGCAAGCAATAAAACCCCAACTAAGTTGTTTTGGATATGATGTTTCATCACAGTAATAGGAACCCTAAGATACCAGGAAAGGAACAAACACTGGTCCTGTCTCATACATGAATTGGCTCAACACAAAATCACACTGTAAATGATAGTGCTACCATGGTTCTTTGAAGATATCCTTAAAACAAGTCATGAGAATTCCATGTGGGCAGAGGTTGAGTCAATACATTTGTAGGAAGGCAGAAGAGGCCCGAAATACAAACACTTATTCATGTGTCAAGTAGACTGGTTGGTGAGAGATTGGATGAATGGGTTGATGTCTTCCTTAGGCTCATGATTTGGTCTGCTGCTTATATTGATTTTTTGAAAGCTACGAAGCCTTTAAGAACATGGAGTCTGCTACTAGATAAGACAGCATCTTTTTGGGCTTTCCTGTCCCCTCCCTGGTGGCATTGCCTTCTACACTTTGCCCCCTGTCTGCTACCATCTGAACAGCCTCTGTTCCACATGTTCCGAGTGCTATAGACAACTACTCCCTCACACCTTCCTCTCATCATGGACTTCGTTAACCTTTTCCTTCCTTCAAGTTGCTTCTCAGGTAGTATCACTGACACAAACATGGTTCATAGAAAATAGGCAACAAATTCTGAGGAAGAGGCATCTAGAGGAAGCTGTAGAAACACCAACCAAAGTACATTGTACCCAAAGGTCAGGGTTTAATTAAAAGAACAGGGATTCCAGTCAGGGATTAATACAAAGAACACACTGTAACTCACTAGTCAAGCAGTCTACTTATATGCTTTGCCACCCAAGAAATCCATCCCAGAAGCCTGATTTGAGTAGATTTCCATGGACTAGTCCAAATTGTCAACAGTGTACTATTTAAGTCCTCTAATAAGGTTAGCATCCCATCATCAGGGTGAACTACCTCTTATTGGCAAGGCAATAACATGTAACTTTTCATCCTGAAGAATATTTATCTTAGTGTGCTGGGTACTTATTAAATAGAAAGTTAACATTCCCTGCCACTATATTCCGGATTTCATGTGCTTCACCTGAGCAAGTGACCAACTAAGATTTCAATAAGAACAATGGAACAAGCTATTCTGCTTTTATCATATATCCTGGGACTATTGGAAGAATTTTCTGAGAAATTCTCAGCAAAAGCATTAGCTTGAAGTGCATAATGGAGGATGGCATGCAGACACCAAACTCAACATGCAGTTCCTCTTCAAGGTAGGACATGCCACTTAATAGGGAGACAGCTATTGACCTCTAGGTGTCATTTTATGAATAGAAATCTCAGTTACCTTAACATAGGACAACTATAGTTGAAGCTATTTGCTATGAAGCTCTCTGCTAGTCTCATGTCCTAGTTTGACATCATCTATCCAACTCTGCTTCTTCCCCATTATAGGCCTGTGTCTCAGATACTGTACCAGCTTTCTTCAAATCTTGACTCAGCATCTTCTTGAAATCTATCTCAACCAGGGCCCTAGTCTCTGTGTTGTCCAGATGAGACTGGAAGTCAGGCTCCTGATGTTCTCTCTGTAGACTATTTCATTTATTATAGTCAGGAGAGAAGGCCCACTAATCCACATTGGATGCTTTATGGTCTTAATGTCAACTTGACACGATTAGAGCACCTGAGTTGGAAGTCTCGAATGAAGAACGGCCCTGATTGCTATAATTGATTAAGGAAGACACCCATTAGTTGTGGGTACCACCTTCCTTCTGGTAGCAATCCAGATAAAGGATATGGCAGGAGATACCTTGCCTTCCCTCTTCCTTCTGAGATGATTCGCCCTCAGAACCAGTATTTCCAAGCTTCCATTGTGGACTGAGGTCTAGAGGGTTCTCTAAGAACCTTTCGGGTTCCCTGTACCAGATTAGGATTGCTGAGGTACTTAGCCTCATGGACTCCCCAGTGAGTGACAGCTACCATGGGAACACTCCAAATGCACTCACGGCCTCAAGGATCCAGCAACTACTGGGGTCTCAGCTTCTCAGATGAGATTTAGCCACTGTTGCTATTTTGATGTGAACTGACAAACTTAACCCTTGTATATTATATCTAATCATTCCATTGTTTCTGCTCATCTAGAGAATCCTAACACAAACTTATCAAGTGCACCCAAATTGTAGTACCGATTTCGAACTATCATTATAGAATTCTGTTTCCCTATTAGTAGAAAATGATTTAGATACTGCTAGTGTTAACTATCAACTTGACAATTTAGAATCAACTAGGAAATAAATTCCTAGGCAGATTCTATAGGTCAAGGCTGACCTTTGATGATGTTTAAGGTATTATATCTTTATTACAATTAATGTAGGAAAATTATCTCAACTGCAGGCTCTAGGCTTGGGGTCCTAGATTTGTCAAAATAGAGAATACCTGAGCATAGGCAAGCACATAGGCATTATTCTGCTTGAGTATAGATGTATATGACTAACTTCATGAATTAAGCTCTTGCTTCTGCCATTTCCTGCTACCCTGAACTGTGAGATAAATAAGACCTCTCTTCTCCCCATTAAATTACTTTTTTTCTGAGTAATTTATTATAGCACCAGGAAATAAGAATTTGATTATTCCCATATCATTAGTCAGTGACTCAATGGCTATGTACCTTCCAACCACACAAACTTGGAATAAGTCTAATAGTTCTTGTTCTGGGTGCTGACAGGTCACCTGAACTTTTGCCAAGAGCAGAAACTGTTCTTATTGCAGAGAAGGCAAGAAATACAATACCCATGACTTTCCAAGGGCATATCTCCTACATCTATAAACAGAGGTGAAGGGTGATAGGAATTCACAGAAAAATGTGAGACTAATAAGGACCTAGGGTGGTGGTTTTTTTTTTTTTTTATATTTTCTTTAGTTACATGTAAATTTCTCCCTTCCCAGTTTCCCATCCAACAAACAAACAAACAAAACAACAAGAACAAACCCCATGCCTGCCACCCCACCCTCTCCCACTTATTGGCCCTGGCATTCCCCTACACTGGGGCACAGAACCTTCACAGGGCCAAGGTCCTCTCCTCCTATTGAAGATCAAATTTGCAATCCTCTACTATACACATGCTGCCAGAACAATCAGACCCACCATGTGCAGTCCTTGGTTGGTGGTTGAGACCATGGGAGCTCTGAGGGTACTAGTTAGTTCATATTGTTGTTTGTCCTAAGGAGCTGCAAACCCCTCAGCTCCATAGGTCCTTTCTCTAACTCCTTCATTGGGGATCATGTACTCAGTTCAATGGATGGCTGTGAGCCTACACAATGGAATACTACTCAGCTATTAAAAACAATGAATTCATGAAATTCTTAGGGAAATGGATGGATCTGGAGAATATCATCCTGAGTGAGGTAACCCAATCACAAAAGAACACACATGGTATACACTCTCTGATAAGTGGTTATTAGCCCAGAAGTTTGGAATACAGGAAGAACAACCCACAAACCACAAGAAACTCAAGAAGTAGGAAGACCAAAAGGTGGACATTTCATTCCTTCTTAAAAGGGGGAACCAAATACCCACTGAAGGAGTTTCAGAGATTAACTATGGAGCAGAGACTGAAGGGTGGACAAGCCAGCCTAAATATAGCTGTCTCCTGAGAGGCTCTGACAGTACCTGACTAATACAGACGTAGAGGACCCAGGGTTTTTAAGGAGCTCAGGTCTCTTACAAATGAAGGTCTTGGTTATTCAACCCACTTAAACCAACGTACTGATTATTCTTGTCAATGTGATACAAACTAGTCACTTGGGAAATAGGACCTTGATTGAAGAATTGCCTAGATCAGATTAGCCAGTGAGCACATCTGTAGGAGATTGTCTTGACCGATGTTGGAGGGACTAGCCCACTATAGATAGCACCATCCCTAAGCACCATGCTAGCTGAGTACAGGCCAGAAGGTAAGCTAGTAAGCAGTTCTTATCAATGACTTCTGATCCAGACTCCTGCCCTGATTTCCTTCAGTGACAGACTGTGACCTGGAAATAGGAGCCAAATAACCTCCACTTACTTGCTTAAGTTGCTTTTAATTGTGGTGTTTTGTGGCAACAGATTAAACTAGAACCGCTGAAAACACTAGCCATAATGATACTTTCACAGGCCAGCAACAGCAGATGAGACTGTAACTGCCCAACACAGGTAGATCCCAGACCACTCAGCTCATGATCCTTCATGAAAGCCTTCCAAGACCCTCTATCAGAGCAGGACACAGATACACATACCAGTTGATTAAAACAACTATATACTAAAAAAATCAAAGAACCAAGCCTTTATCTGAGATACCTTCACCAAGGCTGTGTCTTCCTGGTACTCGCTGCAGGACCCCTACCCAGGTCACACCTATTCAAATGGCCTACCTATCTTCTAAGCTGACACCCACAGTCAGCAAAGTCCATGCAGTTTCCCTGCTTCTCCATCCAGAAGCCTACTCCTGACCAGTGTAAAGGGTGCACACACCCAGATAGACTGAAACTAACAGCTCATTGGTACCAACACAAATCCCAGAGCACAGTGAGAGACAGTCTGAGGTCATCTGTCCACACAGATGGCTTCTTGACTAGGCTAGTCTAGACCATTTATTCTTATACCCTGATGCCTAAGTAAAAGCAACTTAGCCCCCCATAGGTAATCCTAATTGCTACTTTAAACAGTCAAGTACTATTGAATCTTAAAGACTAGCTCTCTAATACAAGCTATCCCCAGTATCACCTCTTCCCAAATGAAGTAAGTCTGTTCCAGATACTCTACTGCCAGAGTGGAAGCAATGACATTAACCATTTCTAACCTAAGTACCCTTAGGGGAACTTCCCACTCAAGTATTAGAGATCGGAAGATCCTGGCAATGAACCAATCGACAGCTTCAGGATGCTGCCTTATAAGAAAGCTGACAGGACACATTTCCCTGATGCTTCAAAAAATAAAATAAAGCCATCACCGTGTCTAATCAAGAATACAGTTTCCAAACTCCAGACAACACTAATGTAGGTCACCTTAAAAACTGTAGATCACCCCAGCCATCAATTGACTGTGTACAATTATCCTAGTACTGGAGGTGGGACAATGCACAAAGTTGAGGGGCCTTAACTCTAGAGCCCAGGGCCACTCCCTCCTGAAGACTTGCCCATAGACAGACCAGCCCCTGATTCTCCAATCTATTGTGGTTTGAATAAAATGTCCTTCGTATTCTTGGACATATAAATATTCGCATCCCCAGTTATTCGTTACTTGGGCATATTTAGAAGAGGTGTTCTTTGAGTTTAAAGACTCCCACCATTCTGAGGATGCATTGTTTCCTGCCTGCCATTTGAGATGTGTGCTCTCGGCTGCTGCTCAAGCAGCCTGCTACCTCCACTCTTCAAATTCTCAGCCATAGTTCAATAGGTGAAGAGGATTTCCCAAAATGAGAGGCAAGAACAGCCAGAACAGTCCACAACCTGAAGTCTTCGATCATCAGTTTAGGGTACCCTTAGCAGCAAGAGTCTGGCCAGAATCATAGCCAAGTGCTCCCTACTGTCTGAATAATGGATACAAGCCTTAGCTTCAGTCAGCCTCATCCCATAAGCCATCTGTTGGAGGAGCGGCAGACATCCTGGCACAGCTCCCCTCTACTAGGACAGTTAGCTTCTCCAGCATGCCATCGTCTGATATAGGGAGATATTCTTAGTTGTCACCAAATCTGGAGGTTAGCATCAAGATAGACCCACTAAAACCCTGCATTACACAACACATTGCTAGGTGAAAATGATGCAGCTTTGTGTCAAGTATTACTGGAGTAACAGAATCAGGAATCCTATGCAAGGCCAGAGAAACTCTGCTTTTGCTAGGAACCTTGGGATTAAGAAATTACTCCAAGGGAGAGGCCCTTGTTCCTGCAAAGGTTCTATACCCTAGTGTAGGGGAGTACCAGGGCCAGGAAGCAAGAGAGGGTGGGTTGGTGAGCAGGGGGAGGAGGGAGAGAATAGTTTTTTTTTGTTTGTTTTTTTGTTTTTGTTTTTGTTTTTGTTTTTTTGTTTTTGGAGGGGAAATCTGGAAAGGGGATATCATTTGAAATGTAAATAAAGAAAATATCTAATAAAAAAAAGAAATTACTCCAAGCAGTATATGATGATAAATAAGGTCATCCCAATCAGAGCCCAGAGGTGAGTAGACCAACAAGCTTTCCCAAGACCCTACTGTGAAACATTACTGCTTTCAAGGGTGTATACATAGGTGTGAATGCTGGGAATAACTATGACCAGCTCTTGCTTCCAATGGAGACCACTATGCCATCCTGAAGTTAATCATGGAACCAACTAGCCCATCTCCTGGAGGGGTAAGTACTAAGTCTGACCTCAGGACCCTAATCTTCTGGGTCTCTGCCCTTTCTGGGCCATGCTTTGTGCTTATTTACATACCTTCCTCAGTAAGCAGCAGACTGGGACTAAGCAGGTCCCATCAAATGGCGAGTTCAAACCCCAATCTCTAGGAGGCTAGGGCTCCCAGCATGCTTTCCTTCAACCTCTGCTCTCTAGCATGTTTTCTTCTATGCAGATCAACATCAAGAGTAGCCGTCAGTCCTGACCCCTCAGTCGGCTCCACACGACTGGGGTTCTGCCAATTAGGCAGCAGGAAGTGCCCCGAAATAGAATGCTATCAGTCAATATGGCCCCAAGCCATGACCATCACTGGTTGAAAGAGCTGTCTACACAAATTCAGGACAAATTACTCTTCATGTCTGAGAAGGCTTAATTTCATAACATGCTGAGCAAAGCCACCTTCAGTAGCTACAGTTCTCTGCAGTGCTCTGGATCACAGCATACCTTGAAGCTACCACTATGTCCATGCATCCATTATAAACATTGGCCATACTGCTCTCTAGAAAAGGTAATAACAGGGGCTAGCGAGATGGCTCAGGGGTTAAGAGCATTGACTGCCCTTCCGAAGGTCCTGAGTTCAGATCCCAGCAACCACATGGTGGCTCACAACCATTCATAATGAGATCTGACGCCCTCTTCTGGTGCGTCTGAAGACAGCTACAGTGTATTACAACAGAGCGAGGCCAGAGTGAGCAGGGCTAGAGCAAGTGGGCTGGAGCAAGCAGAGGTCCTGAGTTCAATTCCCAGCAGCCACATGATGGCTCACAGCCATCTATACAGCTACAGTGTACTCATACACATAAAATAAATAAATCTTAAAAAAAAAAAAAAGAAAGAAAAGGTAGTAACAGCCTCACTTAGCATGTCTTGACCTTCTACCATGGAAAATATCAGTCCCAGAATCTACTTGGTTTCTAACCTTTGCTGTTCTCATCAGTTGGAAACTTATCCTTCTCTCAAATATAGCACCTATATAGCAAGCCTCATAGGGGGAAATGTTCAATATTTGCCTGTCAGGTAGTTAAGGCAGGCCACCGTACCCTCAACCTACTGAGAATCATTACCCAAAGCCATCCCTGCCCATCTGAAGTCACGGGAAATGTCCAAACCTCACCATGTGTCAGTTTTAAAATGTCAACATGCCACAACCCAGAATCACCTGAAGAATGCTTCACAGTGGAGAAATTGAGACCAAATTGGCCTGTGAGAGTGTCTGTGAGAGTTGCTAACTGATGTAGGGAGATCCAGCCCATTCTGAGACACCATTCTCCAAGCAGAGGCCCTGAACTATGTCAGGACTGGAGAGAGCCAGAAGGAGGGCAAGTGCAATGATATAAGGAAGGCCTTATCAAGCTTGCACACAAAAACCAATCCTTACTTCAGCAGTGCAATGCCTTTAGTTCCAGGCTAGGTTCTGGAATCTGTGAGCATGAAAGGTAAGCTTATTAGGGCTTGTTAGGTTGGAATGATCAGTTGTTTTGTTTGCAAATAGGTATGCCTATCTTGTGCAAACAGCACGGTCTCAGACTCTCAGGCTGCTAAGCCGCCCCTGAAAATGACATGTCCACTCATGAGAATACTGCTAAGAAATTAATTTGCTTGCTTAGTGCATATCCTCTAACCTGGGGAGGTGGGGACTGAGTGAAGTGTTGGGGCTCCTGTGAGCTCTGTCAAAGCCGGACTATCCCAGGCAGCCTTGTCTCACAAGAACGGTCACCTGTTTCAGAGCTATTTCAGCTTTGTATGAGGATTGTCTTTCATGAGAAAATTCCTAGAGGAAAGTGACACAAACGCAAGCTAGAGACATCTTGTGAGGGCATGGCCCTCACAAAAAGCATCCTCAAGACTGCCTGCTGCTCAGCTAAGTGGGAGTCCTTTGGTGCCACCTGGTGGCCAAGACACAGCACAGCAGGATGTTCCCCCCAGGAAACAACGACCTATGTCACTCCAATGGCATACATTACTCCAATGTTGAACAAGGGAGCTCAATTTGTGTTAGTCGGTGGAGGTTTGGGGGAAGCAGGTTCTTGCCTACAGGTGTCAAAGGAGCCAGGTTTCAGCCTCTGAAATCAGAGTAAGTAGAGATAAAGAGCAAAGGCAAGACAACCTTGCAAAGGGTCGCTAAAATCCTAGGACTCTTCTCCTAGGAAAATACATATGAACAGGCCCTTAAGAGAAGCCTGAAGGTAGACTGACCCTAACAGCATGGGCTGTACACAGCTGCTTAGATATTCCTCTTACTTGTCACTAGACCATTGCTTGGTATCAGAAAACATCTATTGTTCCATCATTTAAGAGCCAACCATTTCACCACCTGGGTCAGCCTTTAGAAAGCTTTCCATCAGAAGACATGTCAGCAAGTCAAGGTGTGTGTTACTCTGTTTCCATGCACATGTCTCCAAGGGTCCCTCACAAGTCAAAACTCACCTTTTCATTTGACAACAGAGTGCAGTAGAGCAGTGCTCTCTACAGGCTCATTCTTTCCCTTAGCAAGGAGAGACGAGAGTTAGTCATTTGGGACTAACGGCACAGCATGTGCTCTCCAAGGTGTTCCCAAGTACAGTCTGGGTGACAACAGAAAGGGACAGTGGGGTTTCAGGTTTTTCAAGGATGGCTTCAACATGATTTTATTTTTATAAAGCAGTCAAATAACCTAACAAGCCAGATATGGTGATTTTTGTCAGATCTACCACCCCATGGCAAGGAATAAATTAAATCTACAAGGCTTTAATGCTTTTATTCATCACACATACACATCTCACACACTTTTTATCCTCACCTTTATTAGGTCTGCTTTTCTGAACTTCCTTGTCATGAGAAGCCCTGTTCAAACCCAGGAAAACTTGGAGAATACAAAAGTGATAGTTCTACCGAACCATACATACCTTTCAAAGTACTAAGGCCTGCTGTAGAATCCTGGGGGACCAGTGGGTTCAGTGCTAGTGTCAAGTTATCCATGGACTGCACTGATAGCCCTCCACATCTATTCATGGAAGGGTCTAAATCTTTTCAGTCTCTTTTCTGTATTAGGAGCCTCAACCTAAGGACGGCATCTTCTGTGGTCAGGAAGGTCACTGTTTAAGAGGCAGGACTTCTATAAGGCATGAACTGATTTGGAAGGGATTTACATAGCATAGCAGCTATGTGACCTATGGAAAGCACTGTCTGGAAGGTCTGCAGGCTCTAGGATGAAATCTGCCCACAGTGATGAAAAACACCCCCATACTGAGTCCACATCCTCGGGCTGCAGCAACCTTTCCTATTCTGCAGCCAATCCCTGTACACCAAACTAGCAATACCAAGGAGACCTTCACCTAAGCACAGCCTACCTTACAGGACAAGCAAAAGAACATGGCTTCCCTCTCAGGTGTCCCCTTGTAGTTCAGTTGGACTACCTAAGGACAGTTAGGGGATGGGTACCTACAAACATCATAAAGTTCTGTTTTGGTGTAGTAGGCATCCTGATACCCAGCAAGCCTGGAGATTGTGGAACATTCTTTAGGTCCTAGACACTGTGATGAAAGGAAACACACTTGTCTTCACTCTGCAATACATTCTCTGGCTATCCGTGGCTGGTCTGGCAGAGCTACACCTACAGCTTGACTTTGACCAGGCAGGGAGAGAACCCATCAAATTCACAAGTTTACTCACATGGCAAAGAAATACAGTTCAAACTCGAAGGTTGTCCCACTTCCACAAGGATCACTCTAACCCTACAAGAGCAGTTGAGCCTCTCCCCTCCCCTCAATTACATAAGCCTGTCCTGAAAACACGTTCAGTTTGTGCATTTCTGCAGTGATGGCTAGAAGTAAAGCCATTTCTTTTCTTTTTCTTTGACATATTTTTATTCACTTCCTAGCTTTTCCCCAACTTCTCCCCACTTTTGTTAACTTCCCCCAACCCCAGC
>NW_022196905.1:32857115-32919092 GCF_008632895.1 Mastomys coucha | reverse complement strand
TCCAATTTGTGATACCTAGGGCACGGTCAAATTCTCAGTGGCCTATCCCCTAAATGGAGCTAAGTCCTTCCCCTCTGTCTTAGTTGGGATTTCATTGATGTGAAGGGACAACATGACCAAGGCAACTCTTATAAAGGAAAACATTTCATTGGAGCTGGCTTACAGTTTCAGAGGTTCAGTCCATTATCATCATGGCGGGAAGCATCATAGTATGCAGGCAGACATGGTGCTGGAGGAGGAGCTGAAAGTTCTTTATCTTGATCTGATATAGATCAGGAGGAGATAGTCTTCTGCAAGCAGCCAGGAAGAGGGTCTCATTCCACACTGAGTGGAGCCTAAGATTAGAGGCCTCAAAGCCCATGCCCACAGTGGCACACTTCCTTCAACAAGGCCATACCTCCTAATAGTGCCACTCCCCAGGCCAAGCAGATTCAAACCATCATACTGTCCTACATCCGTGCTGGAAGTCATCTACTGTGGAGGGCAATGCTCCGACATCCTATCACAGTTTTTAAGAGTTCTCTCTGATGGCTTCCCATCTAGGCTATTACTATTTGTGAGAGGTGGGGAAGGACAGATTGTCACAGAAGTCTTCCATGTCCTTCTTTCTCAGCTATACATCCGCAGTCATCAATATCACAGCAAAAGTAACCTGTTTGCTCTTTATGAACCATGGGAGCATGAATTGTGAACTTCTGCTTAGTTTCTGGCATCAGCACAGATCACAAACAGGGCTTCAAGTTACTTATGGCCATAGATGGAGAGAAGGCCCTCTGATGCAGCAGTAATTTCAAGCATCAACATGGCTTCTGGCCATAGCATAAAACATGGACATCTGCCCAGTGTTCACTGGCAACATGGGCCACAAGCATCAGTGTGGAGCCTGCCACAGTAAGACCATGGACTCAGACATGGCCCTCTGCAGCAGCACAGACCCAGACATTACCAAGGCCTTAGGTAGCAGTGCAAGCCACGCTAAACAGGATGGCCCCCTACCAACATCACAGCCCACAAATATCAACATGGCTTCAGGCTGCAGCACAGACCAGAGGTGGGGAAATTTTAGAGATCTAAAGTTTCCAAAGTTAGGTAGCATAGGAACAGCATCAAATCAGGAAGCAAGCATTAAGCTTGTATGGTATAATGTAAACTTTCACTTAGGGGGCTGCCCTCAACTTCTGGGACTTTTGGAAAAAGACATCAAATGAGCTCTGCCTCACATTGTGTTTATACAGAGCCTCATGGCCTTGGAAATGTCATACCACTACCTGTTTCTGCCTATTTTGGGGGGGCACCTTTTCTCAGCACTATGGAACTGATTTGACAAATCTTTCTCAGAAAAATACAACCCACCCCTAGACCACAAGGATTTGAGACACTGATATCAATACACAGTGAATTTTTGATTGAGAGACAAACCTTCTAGGCCCCCTAAGGTACATTTCAGTTGCCCTGAATAACCTCATGCTCCAGGGTTCCAGAGCAGCCAGGTACTTGCTAGGATTCATGATCAGGTTGCTATCCTCCAAACCAATCTCCATGACTACACCCCCCTCTCCCAGTGATCATTTGAAAACTCATTGAAAAGGAGCTTATGCTGGCATCACATTCCAAGTTAAAGACAGTTCTAGAGATGTATTATCGGTATCTAATGTATGACAACCTCTCACGTAGGGGGGCTCTGAAGCCTTTCTAGTCCAGTGTGCCTTGTGTTCCAGGGCAGCTGTCAAATCCTGCAACAGGCAGCAAAAACTCTTTGCTGGAGTGTTTAACAACTCTAATCCATGCACTGAGGGGATGGACAAGGCTGCTAGGCCTTGTATCCAAGAGGATCTCACCCCTCTTTGGGATCCTGGGATGCTGAATCTTTGTCCTGGGCTGCTGGATCCTTGTCCTGGGCTAACGATGAGGTAAAAGGTTAGACTAGGATGTTAAGTAGCTCCGTTCTGACAGTTAGCCATGGCATCTAAAGACACAGTCACTTTGGGCATTCCATTCTCAGAGGAAACATGGCCATCCATGCTGTGCCCTAGAACTGACCTAACGCAGAACCTATCTATTAAGTTTCCTATTGCACTCCCCAAACCAGTCTGCACTCATGGACCAAGCACTCAGGGAATAGTTTCTGCCCAGGCTCTTTTATGTGTTATACAAGAGAGCAGGCATTCAAGCTTTTAAAATCCAGTTATGTCCTTCAGAACCACCCTCAAACCCCACTCTGTGTGTGATCTAACTCAGCACCTACTCAGACTCAGTTTTACCCATTCTCATAAGGTCCAACCCAACATCCTTAGAACCCAGAGGCAAGAGTAGAAGGTGTTGGGGGAGGCCCAGTCTTCTTGGGATGAGACTGCAGCTGTCCTACTCCCGATCATGGTCTAGTCTTGGTGAGCCTGCCCAAGTTGAGTGTTTATGCAGAAATGACCACTTGCTTGAACCCTTTTCCTCCTCTCATGGCTAACTCCCTTCAGCTTCTGAGACACATCCAAGATACTCATTTGTCACTGGAATTAAGATCAGCAAAGAACAGACTCAAAAGTAACTTTTAAAAGGAGTGAGGATGGGTGGCAGTCCATCTTAAACAATGGCAACGCATGGAAGCGATGCTGAGCGGTCTAGTGATGTAGAAGATGCCTCCCAGCTCGTCTTTCCCAACGAGTTTGAAATAGCTGAGAGACTCCTAAACTCTGAAGTTCACATCCTTCTGGATCATTGAAAGCAACAGCATGAGCGTGCAGAGAATAAGCAGGAACTTTCAGAGGTCTTCATGTCAACCCTCAACTATACAGCCCATTTCAGAGAGACCATTGCCAGTGTTCGTAGCTTGCTTCTCCAGAAAAAACTACATAAGTTTGAGCTGGCCTGTTTAGCCAATCTTACCCCAGAGACTGCAGAAGAGCCCAAAGCTCTGATTTCAAGTCTGGAAGGGCGTTTTGAAGGTGAGGAACTGCAGCATGTTCTCGATGTTCATCCAGACCAAGCGCAGCTTCTAGTACTAATCACCAGACGTCATTCTGTTCTTGAGACAGCTCTCAAATGTTCCCAAGCCTGGGTGGGCCTCACACAGGCATGTTGCTACAGAAGATTCTGGGGCTTCTTTTGTAGTTTTTGCTTTACTGAGATAGAATGTCACTCTGTAGTACTCAAAGTCGTAATAGTCCTCCTGCCTCAGCCTCCCAAGTGTTGGGATTACAGATGTGAGCCAACACTTATGGTTTGGCTTTTAGAGAGGAAAGAAAGGCTGACTTTGGTGAAGTGCTAGGTTACTGTCTCCACAGTGACTATTAGACCATTAGTACCATATCTTCTTGTTCCAGCCTTGTAAGGACCAATATGGTCAAGTGTGCTGTAATCCTGAACTGGTTAGGTAGACTGGTGTTAAACCATTTTTGACTACCTCTACTATGGTTTTTCTGACCCCATGTTAATTTTTCTCTTGATATTTCAATTTTAAATATCAATATATTTTGTAGTTTTAAAACTACACTGTTAAACACACACACACACACACACAAACATATACACAAGCTGAGAAGCTGTAGAGATGGATCCACTGATGTGGGGACCAGGATTTGAATTCTCAAAACCCACACAAAAAAGCCAGGTAGTGTGGTAGCCAGCCCACCAGCATGTGGGAGGTATAGGTAGGGAATCCTTAGAGCAAAATGGCAAAGTTAGACTAGCTGTGCTTAGATTTCAGCTTCAACATGAGACCTTGTCTCACAACATACCCGACTTCATCTCAGGCTTCCATGCATGTGCATATGTGTGAACCCATACACATATCCAATACACTCACATGCAAGTAAAAAAAAAAAAAAAAGCATCTATAAGTCCTGAGAATGTTCATTTGGAGGGAAGTTGAAGGTTGGGGTAGGGGAAAAACTAGATTAGGACATGTTATGGGAGAAACAAACTTTTTAGGGAGAGATCTATTTTTGCTAGTTGTTAGAACTGGTGGCACAATCCAGCAGAAACCACAGGCCTCCACCTAATTGACACGAGTCAGCGGGAGCAACCAGAACCATCAGGAATACCAAAAATTTTCTGTTGTGCCTCTCTCAACAAAGCAAAGATGAGCAAAGATGATCGGATCGACAAGGCGTTGTGCGGTAAGCCATACAAGCACACCGTCACTGTCTGTTGAGTCCTACTTATACTTTTCCAAACATCACATGTTCTCTTGAGGGTCTTGCTTCAGCAAAACATCAAAATCTGTATCATAAGACATAACCAGAAAATTTCACTGTAGAACAGGGTCCATGAATGAAACTGTGTGAGATTTCTGAGACCTTATGAGAAAACTCCAAGCAAACAAGAGAGTCTTGTAATCTCTGTTCCTCCATAAAATGGGTTGTTCTTGGGATGTGCTTTCATACCCCTTCCAGGTGTGATGGACAGTTCACTGTAGATTATTCATTACAATTGGCTATTTGTTTATACACCTCTATAGAAAAACATGTTTTTGCCACGTGCAGCCTGTCTTTGTGATTGTACACTTTATCCATGTGACCTTCCTTAACCCTCAGAGTTATAAAGTGTCTGATACTCTAAATAAAGTTGGCTATTGCATGAGAGTTTTGAAGTGGAAATTTCTGGTTGTGTCATGTGATACAGATACACGTGACATTTTGCTGAGGCAAACTCACATGATGTTTTGCTGAGACAAGGCCCATGAGAAGACCCATGATGTTTGGAGAGAGTATAAATAGGACTCAACGGACAGTGATGGGGCACTTGCGTACCTAGCCTTACAACATTTAGTTGGTCTCTCATCTTTGCTGATCTTTACTTTGTTGAGAGAGGCATGACAGAGAACTTCTGACATTCTGGCTGATCCTGGTCACTCTTGCTGATTTGTGCCGATTTGGCAGAGGCCTGGCAGTTTCTGCTGGATTGTGCCAACTCTGCTGATTCATGTTTGGTAACACTTTTGAACTGAACTGATGGTATCCTGACACTACTGAACTAGATTGGTGGTATCCTGACAACAGAGATTGAAATCACCCCCAAAGAACTACTTCTAAACAGGTCCATATCCCCTTGTCCTATTTACCATCTTTTCTTCCCTGCCTTTGGACAGTGGGCTAGAAGGGGGATCGAAGCCTTTGAGAACCTTTCTTTAAGTAGGTATTTTTTTTAAAAAAAAATTCTAAGCCTTTAGTCCACCTTGTTTTTAGGCTCTGTTCTCCCAGGTTCATGTTGCCAACTAGAGCAGTAAACAATTCAGGAATACTTCTCAGTGATCCGGAGCAGCAGTGAGATGCCTTCGGAGGCAGCAGCTTGCTGGCCTACACTCCTCGGGAAACTGGAGGGAGAATCAAGGAGGCCTAGCCAGAATAGCCATGGACTAAGAAACTCAGATCAGAACCCTACAGTATTCAGTGCACTGGTCAGTCAGTCCTCAGGGAAATGTGATAGGTTCCAGTGACCCATGAGACATCCAGAAGAAGAAAACACACACAACCCAACTCCACAGAGACAGAACCAACACGGGTAACCCTAACCTCTCCAAGGACTTCCCTAGAGGTGGGTCAGATACTAGACCACCCAGAAATATGAGCAGCACCCGCGATCCAGCCTATGAAAGCCTACCCACTTAAGGGGTCAGTGGTTGTGACCTAACCATGCAATGCCCAAGGTTGTAGTATCTAGGAGGACTGGAGCACACCAAAGGAGTTGAGGGCTGCAGAAGCCACTGGGTGAGACTAAATTTAGCCTCCATACATCCCATCCAGGTCTCCGCACATATTCCCTCCTTAAATGTCCCCAATATCAGTTGGGTAGGCCAGCTGTCCAAGCTTGTCCTCTCTTTATTCTTTGTCATACCCATCTTTTGATGGGCTTTCCTAAAGAATATAGGCCAGTATGGCTTGCAGGGCCTGCGTCTCAGCCTCCTGAGACCTGAAACTTAGGTTAAAAAATGCAATCAGATAATCTATTTTCATCCTACCTTTTGCCAAAACGGTTTTAGCCCTTGCTTGTCCTTATTGACCCTTTTTATTAATGTCTGTACCAGTACTAATCACGAGTCTGCTTTTCTCTTTTCCACTGATGCCCACTGTAACTTCTTAGTGAACACGATGCTCAGCATTTTGTTGCTTCATAAAATGACTGATGTTGAAGTGTGCACATTTTTATGCTCAGTTCTGTAAACAGGGTTCTGTATATACATGTTCTTCTACATATGTGTGTGTGCATGTACATACATGTATATATGTATATACATTATATTTATATACATATACATACATATATATACACATATACACATACACACATATATATGTATATATATATATATATCTCCAAAAGGAAATCTGATGGAATATACCAGTAAGTTGTTCACTTGCTGTTTAAGCTTCTTGAGAACAGACTCTGAAGATGAGAGCTATTCTCTTCCAGCCTCAAACATTTTCAAGTAAAACCCCAGAATGTGCTTCCCCACCCCATGTGATTCAGCAGGGGAGGGAAAAAAAAAACCCCAGCAAAATAGCATAGCCGTAAAGATGTGCTCATAGAAAAGGGCTAAGGAGTGACCCATTTCAACAGAGGTACTGGTGTTTGTCCCACAATCCAAAATTTCCTGCACTGAGATAGCTCATCCATCTAAGGACAACTGGATCTGATGCCTGGGACTTAAGTGTAAACTCCAGCTGACTGCTCCCCAGACAGTTCGGACTCAACTGTAAACTCAATCTGACTGCCTCAGCTTCCCAGATGGTTCCTGAATCCTCCTAAGGATAGGTTTCCTGTTAAACTTTTGCTACTCATTCTTTTACTGAAAAGCTTACCCCTAGGGGGCACTCTGCTCTGGCTGGGACTCTCCATTGGCTGCTCAAGCTGGCTGCCCCAAGTTGTTCTCTGTAAACCCTGTTTGCTGTCACCTTTTGTTTGCTTTAGCAGGGCTGCTCCTGCCATCTTTGCTGGATGCTATGAGCGCCCAATATTATGGTTTTACTCTCTGCCTCTGCTTTTACTTGCTGTTTACATAATGAACTCAAACCGATAGCAGTTTCCAAAACAGGCAGAGCAGACGCAGCGTATGCATTTGTACACTTTCCATCATTTAAAATGTTAGCTGGAAAACAAGGGGGCTGCCCACCTGGGGACTCCATGTACATAGAGGAAGATTACATGCTGAAGAGTGGAGCAGTGGTTATCCTATAGAAGTATGATGTAAAATGTCACATAATAGGCTGGCTAGTTTTACATTATGCACAAGCTAGATTCACTTTGAAAGAGGAAACTTCAGTAGAGAAAATAGTCCTAACAGATTAGCTTATGGGCAAGTATTCAGTCATTTTCTTGATTAATGTTGGGGGGCCCAGCTCACTGTGGGTGATGCCACCTCATGTAGGTGCTACAGGCTGAGTAAGCCGTGAGGTATACAGACTTCTCCACAGCTTCTGCTTCAGTTCCTGCCTCCAGGTTCCTGCCTTGACTTTCACGATGGACTGCCATGTAGAACTGTAAGCTCACATAGACTGTTTCCTCCCCACGTTTCATTTGGTCATGGTGTTTCCACAGTAATTGAAACCCTAAGACCCAGGGAAAGGCCCCTCTACACTTGAAGCACGGGTTCTCATTTATGTTTTTCTGGTAGAAAGCTTGACTAAGGAAATAAAATTGATTCAGGACACCAATATCTGCTAGGCAGTGAGCTCCTCTATGGTTGTAGGAGCTTTGCCAGTCCCTCTCCCATAAAGAGGTAAGCCATACTCAGATAAAGCAGGAATTAAATAAAGCCTTGTTCCTGGGAGCAATCGACTGACCCCCTCTCCACCTCAGGATCACTGTTCTGCCTTTAGATCCTCACCTGATATTTCAGTTACTGCTCCCATGCCCCATCAGCTACATAAAGTTCTATCCCAGCTGCATGCAATGGCCTGGTCCCAGTGGTCTTGGAGTGTGATCAGAGTGGGGAGCTAACTAAAGTGGCAGGGAAAACAGATATGGTTCTGTGCAGCTGACCTTCCAACACTCCTATGAGAGACTGTCAACAGACCCAATCTGGATGGTCTCAAGATTAGTACACATTTGGTGAAAATTGAAAGGTTGCCTGGAGGACAGCTTTCAGCAGCTAGAAAAGGACTAGTGTTCTTATAGAGTGAGAAAACTGTATATAGGGAGAATGGCAAGTGAAAGGGGATGATGCTCCAAGCTAAGGATCAAGGAGTACCCACAGCAGAAGCCTGGTGGGAGAGAAGGTTTCTCTTTCAGTCTCAAGAAAACCCAACCCTAGCAGTCCCTTGATTTGGAACTTCTGTTCTTAAAGACAGATTTCTGTTCTTTAAGCCACTCGGGTTCGGAGTATTTGGTTATGGTCACACTTGTTAACAAACGTTCCTCCTTTGCCCCATGAAGACCTACAGTTCAATTCCCCTTCTGGTGGGGATGACTCGGCTTACAGGGAAGCAGATCAGAGTAGCAGCTAGCAGCAGGCAGAGCTCAGATGAAAGGGACTAATGACACTTGTGCTTTCTCCTAGGCCATCTATGGAGGCAGAGTTCACTCACTCCTCTCCTTTTAGAGAGCAAGAGAATGAAGAAGCCTGGAGCATCCAGCTTATCAGCACCCCTTCTCCACAGAAGCTAAGGTACCTATAGATGTGTTTTTGGAAGGAGCAAGCCTCTGGTTCCTGTTAATTCAGATTAGGGAGAAAGCTAACCAGAGGCTTCGGAAAAAAACCACCTTGGGAACAAGGTCAGAGGGCACAGGCAGGTGCTGGGATGGAGTTCTCCAAGCTTCAGGACCTACACAAAGATTCTCAGCATCCCAAGGGAAGAGGACTGGGCTAATTCCATAGGAATGGCTTGAAGGAACACCCCAAAAACATCCCATGGCAGCTTTCCCAATCAGGGTTAGGATGAGAGCACAGTGTTAATTAGACTTGCAAGTCTGGGCAGGCTAGGTCTGCCCAGGCAAATCACTGTAGAAGCTGTCTCTATGCAACCAGCAATAGGTTCCGCTATGACCTTTAGATCAGACCCTGCGGGAAAAATACCCATAAAGATACAGGGTAATCTCAAGGCTAACCCCTCATACTTGGAGCACAGACGGATAATAATTACACACACAACTCCCTAGAAACAAGCATTACAATCAGACACATGGCCACATATTTGAAAGCCAAGAGGGCTTTAAGCCAGTTTAGGCTTCCCAGCCTAAACTGGAAGAAGAAAAAGATGTGTAAACCTTTTAGTTTGAACCCTACTAACACCAAACTTGGCTGAATGGCTAAAACAAAGTTCACAAAAATCACAGTTCTTATGTAAATGGGTCTGTCGCACACGCACGTGCGCTCTCTCTCTCTCTCTCTCTCTCTCTTACTCTCTCTCTCTTAATCATCTTATTCATTTACATTTAAAATAATATCCCCCTTCCCAGTTACCCCTTCACAAACCCCCTCCATCCTATCCCCCTTTTCCCCCCTCCTCTTTGCCTCCATGAGGGTGCTTCTCCACCCACACACCCACATAATGGGCTTCTCTTATGTGTTGAAAACAGCTCTGAAGAAGGCAGACCTCATCTTGAACCCTGGTTGCACACCACTTATGGCTTCTGAACTTGGACAAGCCAAAACCTGAACCCAATGCCCCTGATGGAAAGATAGTATTAAGCTGGGTGTGGTGGCCTATGCCCACTCGGGAGGCAGAGGCAGGCAGAGCTCTAAATTCAAGGCCAATCTGGTCTACAGAACGAGTTCCAGGCCAGCCAGGGCTTCACAGAGAAACCGTATTTTGAAAAACAAAAACAAAACCAAACAAACAAACAAAAGGACAATGCTCAGACAGCACACAGCCTGTGCCCAGAGCTAGTTCTCACAAAGTGTGCACTAAATTATAAGGACAGAAAACACTGCTCCAGAAAATAGCCCTGGGTAGGCAAACATGAACACAGATGAGGTGGGATTGTCCCCTGGCCTCAGCAAGCCACTTTACCTGGTAGAATAGGTGAAGGCTGAAGTTCCTGAGCTGCCCACAGGAGCCGAAGAGGGTGGGGGTGGGGTGCAGAGCAGGAGACAGTAACAAGATCCCATCGGTACGACAGGAGAATTTCACTGAATGGCTATAGGACACATGATTATTAGGGTCCCTAAATCTTTCAAAACAAGGATTGCCAACTGGAGCAGTTAGCCGTCAGCCAAACCTTGCAAGGATCATCCCAAGCTAATAGGCTCAGCTGCCTAGGAGGTTAGCTTCAGGAAATTCATAGGTTACGAACTACAACAGGATGTGAAGCGGAAACTTAAGGGTTCTTTGGAAAGTCAGTTGGATGGTGTTTTGCTGGGGCAAACACGTGAAGGAACGTTTTATTAAAGTAGACACACAGGTGTGAAAGGCTAAGGCAGGCCTGTGAAGGAGCATTTCACTGAAGCAGACCCAAGAGAGAGGATGCTCTGCTAAAGCAAGCACATGGAAGGACACGTAATGAAAGATTCTTTGCTAATGACACACATGTATCGGTCTGCCTTACACTGGGGAGTTGAGCTGCATTTGTCAGGACACCATAGAGAGAAACCAACCAAAAAACTTCTGGTGGTGTGCTGCAGTTTGTTGCTGCTTTCAAGGACACAGGCTGATTAGATGCACATGCTGAGGCAAGAGCAGTGCTGAGGCAAGGCACGTGGAGGGTATACATAGAACTCAAACCAAGGGACAGAGACAGAGCTTGGTTTGTTGGTACAGCTAGCTGTGTAACACTTGTGGGTCTTGCATCTTCGACGATCTTTGCTTCCCTGACAGAGGTACAGCTCCTGGGATTCCTATTGGTCCTTTCTGCTGACTCAAGCTGAGGCTGAGGCCTGGCTGTCTCTGCTAGGTAATGTCACCACTGTTGCTAACCCGTCTCTACTGAACTGGACCACTGGTTTATCTGCAAAGTGTTTGCGAGTGGTGAGCTGCCTGCCTGCTAGCCTGTGAACTGAACTGATTTCCAGATAACGCAGACAGGAGTTGCTCTAAAGCACCTTTTAAACAGGTCCACTTCTCTGTATCCTTCCTTTCCACTACCTCTGGTAGGTGGTGGGTTAAAAAGAAGGTTAAACAGTTTAAAAACCATCATTAAAGATATGATTTGAAAAAAATTAAAGTTACAGGATGTACCTGAGTTATAAGTAGCTGTGATGTTGGCAGCAATGCAAAGTTCTTACAAAGTGTCTACTGAAGATGGCCTCGAACTGGAAAGTGACTGGGTTCATGAGAGAATTGCTGAAAGCTGGTGTGGTTTATATGGCCAACCTGGCACGAACCTTGAGTCACTCAGGAATAGAGGAACCTGGATCAAAGAGCTCCCCCCGCCCCCGAGATCTGTGTAGTAGCTTCATCCGTGATAAATTGTATTGATAGTGTGTGAGGGCATTAATCCACTGTGGGCAGTGCCGTCACCGGCCAGGTAGTCCTGGGTTGTGAAAGGAAGATGGCTGAGCATGAGGATCATGATCTAGCAAGTAAGATGGCAAACAATATTCCTTCTCAGTTTCTGCTCTGAGTTCCTGCCCTAACTTCCCCCTTAGGGGTGGGCTATGAACTTGGAAAGCAAGTTGAAATAAGCTTTCCTCTCCCAGGTTGCTTTTGGATCATTCACAGAAACAGAAAAGTGAACTACAGCAGACATCATGACAACTCTACAAGCTTGCCATGGGGCTGACCAATTGAAAACAAGGTATTTATAGAGACACTCAGGAGGGATCCAGTAACAAGCTCCCTTAGGGATGACTTAATTCACTTGTTCCTCCCCTCTGAAAAATTTACAGTGCAGAGGCATTAGTACTTCTGGGTAGGTTTATGAAGTCAAGCCAGGATTCCTGTAACCAGCCCTCAGATTCCTTCAACCAGCACTTGAAGACCAGAACAGCAGTTCTTTGTGGATAACAGCTCAGCTCTCCTTTCCATGTGACAGACAACCTCCCCAGACCAGCCCTAGAGTCAAACAAGTACCCGGAAGCTCGTTTTCCTCCAAAGAGACTTAAAAAACCCTTCTAAGTCACATCTAAATGCACCTAAGTCTTCAACCTGTATTAGATTTTAGGATTTCCAAGATCCAAGAAGGCAGGCTATGGAGCCAAGGACCTTACAGGTTGGTTCCAGGAATGGAAAGCCTACTTCTAACCACTGACAGAGCTCTTCTAGGGTACACAGCAACCACCTGGAGAGTCTCTCTTGGTGCAGACTGGAGATGGACAAAAGTGAGGCTGCAAAAGAGATGACCCTAATTCTGACTATTCCAGAGATCGGAGATGGATGGCCCCTAATATGGTCTATCTCAGCTCATTTAAGAGACTAAGATTGATACAGGCTCTGAAATTCCTTTAGAGGGTACGCTGTGAGAAGGCAGGGCCAGTGACACGGAAGACACCCCTTTTCTAGGAGACTCAGTCCACACAGCAAACCTCTAGACTCTAGAGGGTAGGGTCATCAGCCCAGTTCTATAAGTGGCACCGTTTCAGGCCAGGTACATGTGAGGGCGAGGAAAAGCCCTTTCCTCTATCTAGAACTGGGCCTAAGAAATCCAGGGCTTCAAGGAAGAGGTTAGATATGCCTTGGATGTCCAGAATCATCTCACTGCTTTCTGTTCCCAGAACACATAGGTCTTGCTACCTCTGATGTATCCCACTATGTGTGGAAATAAGGGGCAACTTTCCAGCTGGGAGTTATAAGACAACACATCCAAGGCCAACTGAGGGGTGTCCATGTTAATGTCCTAATTAAAGTTACTGCAACTAGCTTACCCAAGTCTGACTGTCCCATGCTTTTCCATAAGTACTTTTGGGTCCCTTGCTTTAATGCAGCATCTTTGGAATTGAATGCAAATTTGTGATATTTTATGCTGCCCATTTCCTCACAGCAATCAGCAGCTTCATTTGAACTGTCTGGAAAGCTCTGTGCTCGAGGGGGAAGGGGAAAATGCTGTAACCAGTACCAAACAACGCAGTATGTAGCTTGTAAAGAGGATGACCTCAGGGCTGGATAATGGCTCAGGGGTTAAGAGCACTGACTGCTCTTCCAGAGGTCCTGAGTTCAATTCCCAGCAACCACATGGTGACTCACGACCATCTATAATGAGATCCAGTGCCCACTTCTGGTGTCTCTGAAGACAGCTACCGTATACTCGTGTATACTCATGTACATAAAATAAATAATTCTTTAAAAAAAAAATAGAGGATGACCTCAAAGTGTGGTGTCTGGAACAGCCTAGAAATAGCAGGTACAGGAGACTGAGGGAGCTGCTAGGCAGAGTAGAACCACACCCATCAAGCTGTATGAAAACCAGGCAGGAGAGGGAACTCCAGGACTTCAGGGGCTGTACTGGCTGTTTTTTTGTGTCAACTTGACACAGGCTGGAGTTATCACAGAGAAGGGAGCTTCAGTTGGTCAAGTGCCTCCATGAGATCCAGCTGTGGGGCATTTTCTCAATTAGTGATCAAAGGGGGTAGGGCCCCTTGTGGGTGGTGCTGTCCCTGGGCTGGAAGTCTTGGGTTCTGTAAAAGAGCAGGCTGAGCAAGCCAGGAGGAAGCAAGCCAGTAAGAAACATCTCTCCATGGCCTCTGCATCAGCTCCTGCTTCCTGACCTGCTTGAGTTCCAGTCCTGGCTTCCTCTGGTGATCAACAGCAATGTGGAAGTGTAAGCTCAATAAACCCTTTCCTCCCCAACTTGCTTCTTGGTCATGTTTGTGCAGGAATAGAAACCCTGACTAAGACAGGGGCCAAAAGCTGAGTAGATGGGTAAGGTGACTAAGACCACTTGGGGGTATCAACTCAGGATCCCTGAGATCAA
Organism: Mastomys coucha; assembly: GCF_008632895.1. Taxonomy (NCBI): domain Eukaryota; kingdom Metazoa; phylum Chordata; class Mammalia; order Rodentia; family Muridae; genus Mastomys; species Mastomys coucha. Next base: position 32,905,313 of record NW_022196905.1, on the reverse strand, counting down.
GTTCTCAGCACAAAGGAAATGTATTTGCCCCAGAGAGACAATGAGAAGGGAATAAAAGACAAAGAAGATAGAAGAAGGGGAAAGGAACAAGGGAGAGGGAGAAGTATATTTGTTTAGGAGGGGAGCAACAAATGACTGCCTCTGGATAGAGAGGAGACAGGCTTAGCCCATAGGCAAATTGCAGTTTATAAGTGTAAAAGGGGTAACCTTGCGTTAGGATGAGGTATTTAATTTTAATTGAGCATGTTAATTAGGTGAGCCATAAAGGATTTTTTAAAAAAGATTTATTTAATGTATGTGAGTACACTGTAGCTGTACAGATGGTTGTGAGCAATTCATGTAGTTGTTGGGAATTGAATTTTTAGGATCTCTGCTTGCTCTGGTCGACTCCGCTTGCCCAGCCCGGCCCAAAGATTTATTTATTATTATACATACAGTGAAGACACTGTAGCTGTCTTCAGAGGCTCCAGAAGAGGGCATCAGGTCTCATTACTGGTGGTTGTGAGCCACCATGTGGTTGCTGGGATTTGAACTCAGGACCTTCAGAAGAGCAGTCAGTGCTCTTACCCGCTGAGCCATCTTGCCAGCCCCCAAAAAGAATTTTTAATTGCTGGACTTCAGTATTTTGCTAGCTGGACCTTGGTAGTCAGACTCAGGTGGAGGAAGTGGACACATGAGGGAATACACCTTGGTGGCTAAGTTTAGGAATGTAATCTAATGGATTTGTAGCGAGACAGAGGGAATGGGGAGAAGAGCAAGGCCTGCCAGAGCCATGTTTGCCATGCTCAGGTTAGCTACAGTCCCTTCAATCTCACTGGCTGCAATAGTCGGTTCTATGCAGAGCATAATCAAGGAGTGGAAACAGTCCCAGGTGTTGAGCCAGCTTGGCGCAGAGTAGCACTGGTGAGATGGAGATACACAGATTCAAGCTAAGTGCTTTTCTAAACACTAGATTTAATGGTGAACTGAACGTGGGAGATGAAGATGAGGCTGGACCACTCACTAGTCAGTGTGGGAAAGAAGCCTGCTGTGAGGAGGGAAGGGCAGGCAGGGCATTCAACTCAGTTGCCCTGTGTGTCTGTTTGAAGAGCTAGTGGCTTTTAAGACTCCCTTAGACAGTGATGGACAAAGTGGGTGCAAGCAGCCAGACTAATTTCAAGAGACTGAAGTCATTGTATGGACACGTCAAGTGTTTCTTCACTTGGCCTACTGCTGGACAAACTCGGCTGCTTGTCTCCAAACATTAGTGCTGCCAGGTATAGCTAACCTGTTCCTTGCATGTGAATTTAAACCATTTCACACACCCCAGTGCCCCCTCTTTACACCAAAACCTGGAAAATTTCACATGGTACATAATTTTTATAGTGAATAAGCTGCCCCATATCCAAATTCTCTGGAGTTTTCATGTAATTTAAGTAAGTACACCAGAGTCTAGATTCTGCCAGAGCTTGGCCCCAAAGTGTTTTGTAGGGTCACTCTCATTGTCTTGATGTACAAAGGCCAGCTATCAGCTTGTAAAGAGCTTGGAGCTGGTGTGACCTCAGCAGTCTTTGTACCATGCTGAGTGGTGAACTTTAGTATAGTTTAGAAAGGTTGTCGCTAGGCTATTATCTAAAACAATTCTTTCTAATAAATCAGAAACTCATAGCCTACACTATCTTCCGTCCCAGAATTCTAGGACAGATATCTTACTGCTAGAGAAAATATCCATAGCACATCCCTAAGGCAAACCCAGGGAAAGTGTCTTTCATCTGCACTGTGCAGTGATGTCCCTAAAGAGTAACAGTGAGACTGAAGTCATAATTGTAGTTAAGTAGCCACATGTTGCTGGCAGGCAGTTTGGTGGTTCTACAGCAACATCAACAAAGAAAATGGGGAAAGCAAGCTAAGGACTCTATTTACAGTGGCAAGACAGCTGCAGTTTAAAGGTTGGGACAGGTGATTCATTGAGATTGTGACTGAGAAGTCACCACTTTTGAGAGAAATTAACCAGGTGGTGTTGGCATTCCTTCTAGGCTCTGCCCCATATTACCTGGCAACAACCAGGTGTGCCTGACTCACTATAAAAGAGGCTGCTTGCCACCCACTTCTCTCTTCTCTTGCTCTCCTCCTCTGTGCTTTTTCTTCCCATCCCCCCTCCACGTGTTCATGTCTGGCTTCTACTCTTTCTGTCTCTACTATCCCCTCAACACCCCTCCCCATGCCCTAAATATATTATTTCTATCCTATACTCTCCTGTGGCTGGTATCTCAGGGGGAAGGGATGCCTGAGCATGGGTCCACAGAGGCACCCCCTTCCCCCACACCACACTGCCCCTCCAAACATATGGCTTCTTTTTCTTTTTTATAAAACATCCCAGATGGGATCCCTAGACTAGCAATTCTGGCCAACAACAAATGTCACAGAGGGCAGGGGATAGCATTCATAGAACCTTCAAAATGCGGGTCTATTATCACAAGAGACTAGGTACTTAGGAAAACAAAAGTTTCAACAGAGGCTCCCACACTGGACCTAGGAGGACACTTAAACTCTCTTCTAAGAAACCTGGGAGCTCCTATAGGCTATAAATTCATTTAACTGCCTACTAGATATCAGCTTAGATTAAGGTAAATTACATCAGGCCAGAGAGGAAACGGGAGGGTATCCAGGTGAACCAGGGGAGCGGGTAGAGACTGGCCCGCAGGGTAATTAGCAAGACAAACCTGGCAACAATTTATAAAGCAGAAATGGACTTTTCTTTCGCTGCGAATTCCTAAGAGCTCTCCTTTGAATGACCACTTTCCGGGTTTCCCACTAGGGTTTCATAACTTTTCAAGCGAGTAGCCAGAGGACTTCATTTTGCCCTCATGAAACACTGAGAAGCTCAGAAATTTTCAGGTTTTGCTTTCTTTCCCTCTCCACGAACAGAGTTCCAAAACAACCCCTGCCATCCTTAAGAATTACACCCTTTACTCTTGGCTTCTTTTCAACTAAGTGTTAAGAGTAAGCGCAGAGGGAGAGCGACAGGCAAAGAGCGAGACATAGAGTCTAGGAAGGAGTTCTTAAGCATACCCAGTAAAGAAAGGCAAGCAAATAAACAAAACCCCATACGCCCCGGGACTTCAAAGTCTTTTGTAAGCTAGGGCGCCAAGCTGGGCGGAAAGCTCAAGAAAGATCAGCTCCACAAGAAGGCTACCGGCGCAAAGCATGACAGCCCAAATCAAAGAACCTCACGTCCCGCACCTACAGCCCTCCGCACCGCCTTTCCACGGCTCGTGTCACGTCACTTCCGGGGCGGGCCCGTCAGCGAGGCGGGGCGGTGTCCGCGCAGGCTCGCGGAGCTGCAGCCTCCGAGCCGAGCGCTTGACTATATATGGTCAAAGCTGGGGGCGAGCCGCGCCGGGGCCGCGCTTCCGGGTTGGGTTGTCCGCAGCGGTAGCGCGCAGGGCAGGCGCGTACGGGCCTCGGAGCCGGGCCTCGGACCGCCCCCTCCGCGCCCGGCACGCCCGGCGCCGCCTTCCGTGCAGTCCCTGGGCTCGGCCACTGCGAGGTTCCACTCGAGCGCGGCGCCGTAACAAGTGGGCGAGGATGCCGTACGAGATCAGTGAGTGCGTGGGCCTCCGCGCGCGGCCGCCGGCTCCTGGGGTCGGTGCAGGCGGGAGGGCGCGGCCGGGGTCTCGCACGGCCGCGGGGTTCGGGGTGCGGGCTGGGAACCCCGGAGTGGGCGTTGTGGGCTGGGCCGGCCGAGCTGCGGGACCCCGGGGCCTGACCGCCGCCGCCGCCACAGACCAGGAAGTCCGCCGGTCGTGCCCGCAGGCGGCAACAGGTGACCGGCTCGGGACCCCCAGCGCTGACTGCCAGCAACTCCCTGGGTCCCGCGAGGCTGGGATTGCCTCTCATGCACCGTGCCGGGCTTGTATCTCTTCAGAGAATGTGTTCGCCAGCCTCCCCCAGGTGGAGCGGGGCGTCTCTAAGGTCCTCGGTGGAGACCCCAAGGGCGATCATTTCCTCTACACCAATGGCAAGTGCGTCATCCTGAGGAACATCGACGTGAGTACTTTGTGCCCGGCGGGGCCTGCTTCCGTCCCTGCCCTGCCAGCTACCTTCAGAGTCCGGAATTCTTGCCCTTCTTCGCCCCCTCACCTCCCAATCAGTTGGCCTGGGGAGAAGGGGAACCACGCCCCTTTTGCACAGGAGCCACTCCTTGGAGGCTCAGTGGACTGGACTGGACTGTTTCCATCCACCCCTACCCCAACACCCCTTCACCCCCATAGACTGGCAAACTAAGACTTGGGTCTGTTCAGTCCTTAGAGCCAAGGGCTTTGAGTCTGCTGCTGCTTAATCATGGGGTGGTTGTTGATTGGTCCTTCCTGAGCCCAGTTTCCGCATTGGGGAACCGGAGATACGAGATGATCCTCCACTTCCCCTGGCTCCCTTGGTTGGCTGAATGAGCTGGTCGGCTGTCCTAATGCTGTCTGTGCCTAGCATAAATGGAGCACTTGGTAAATGGCTCTTGTGCTTAATCATCCTAATAGCCTGGACTTCCTGGTGTGCCAGAGCCCAGACCTCCACACACAGTCCTCTGAACACCAACTATTACGGACTTGAGTCTCTGAGAAGAAGCAGGAACTAGTGAATTCCTTTGGATGGTTCTCTGAAAATGACCTGCTGTCCCCAGAGCAGCTTTTTGGGAGGCCCTTGCAAATTCATGGTTTGCCTCTGGTTGTTGAAATGAGTCAGTCTGACGGGCCTTCTCTCCATTTCCAGGATGTGGCTTAAATCTTGTCTCTTCCTTGCTCAGCCTTAAGGAATTGGGTAGAAGCTGAAGCCTGGAGTAAGGGGCATGCTTGGCGAAGGGCTGCTAGAGAGGTGGAGGTTTTGATTGACTGTTCCACCAAAGCTGTCACCTTCAGCTCCTGCATGCCAGAAACATCATTGGTCGGGGGGAGGTGCCTCATGACACCCCTATCCTCCAAGAGCCTCCCAGCAGGCTGAGGGTAGACCCCAGTTTCTTTGTAAAAAGAGGCTGGCTGCATTTTGAACTGTGGTGGCTGCTGGCTGTGTCTTTATAAGTCTGATTAAGCCAACCACTGATTAAGTCAGCCCTGTGATGGCTTCTGACCTCTAAAGGATTGTTGGGTACTTCAAGTGAGGTAGAAGTTTGGGTGTGAGCCTGCCTTGTTATTTACATGGATTCCTAGAAAGCTGACCCAGCCTCTTTAAAACTGGGGAAGTCTTTTCAAAGGCTTGACACTATATTGAGGTCATAAGATTTTGAGAAAGTAAAGATTCTTATATACTGCTAGCTGTAGAGTATTTGGTTTCTGTCCCCTATACAGCCTCCCCGCTTCGCTTTGTCGCTATTCACTTCCAATTGGGAGAATTGCACGGAGTGGTCATACGGGTGCTAGGCCAGCTTATTGCTTGAATTTGCTGGCTTGGTAGTATCAGAGGAGCAATGCATAGGGAGGCTGAAAGGGGTGGGTTCACCACCAGTGATGTGTCCACCAGTCAATTCTTTCCCCTCCTGGCTTCACTGTTCTCTCCTGGAGGTACAGCCACTTCTCATCCCACCCAGGTTAAGTTCCTAGCATGCTAGGACAAACAGTATTGTGCAGGGGTCTGTTACTACATCCTTTTGTGTACTGGATGTCATCAGGTACATTATAGTTTGCTGATGGGCTACTGGTCCTTAAAGATGGAATCAGTTTTACTAGGACAGAGTGTTGCTAGAGAAGATGAGGTGTGAATTCTCAGGTACATTGAGGATGCAGGAAGGAAGGCAGTCTGGTGGGAATCCAAGTTCAGAAAGGCTAGCACCACATCATGCCTTACAGACCTCTGTCCCAGACCACATTTGAGGTTCTTAAATGTCCCTTTCCCCAAATTCAACCCTACCCCTTGAGTATTGAGGTACAAGACCCAAGACTGATCTGATCTTCACAGCCGCCATGTAACATTGATCAGAGTCCTGTAGAGTCTGGCAGGCTTGCCCTGTTTTGCTCTCCCATATCTAAGCACTGTGCTGGCTGCCCTGAGGTCTGTTCTTGCTGTGCCTGCTGGCGCAGTTCTGATCAGTCACCCCCTGGCTCACACTCGGCAGTGTGGCCCCAGTACTCTTCTTCGATTGTCCCCTCTCTGTCAGTTCCAGGCTCACTCGTCTCCTCAGATGCCACACATCCTTCACATCCCACCTGCTCATGGTGTGGCCTTCACCTAGACACTCATTCTCCTTTGTCTCCCTGTCATCTCTTTCCTCCTGTTTAGAAATTATCTCACTAGAGGGAGGGCCTTTCTTCTTAACAGCATTTCTTCTTTTAGCCTTCTCTTACTTTCTGCTAGCAGTAAATGTGAATGAAGCTGTTGCTTTTGGTATTCCTAAATATTCCAGGCTATTCTCTCTGGCCTGTACTCCCAGGAAAGCAGGGCTTTTCCTGTGTTGTTCACCTCATGTCCTTACACTAGAACACCTGGCTCACTGTCCCAGTGAGCTCATTGCACCTAATTTCTTTTCCTGTTAGAGAGCTTCACTACATTGCCAAGGCGACATAAAATTCAAAATCCCCTACTCACTGGTGCAAGGCTGGCATGAAAGGCACCACTGTGCTCTAAATTTTCTGTTACCCACCTTTAGAATTTATACAAGAATATTCTTGCCAGCCTCCCGCTGGGGCTGCCTGTCAGCTGTTCTGTGACTGAAAGACGGCTTTGTGAACCTGGCTTTTGGATAGCTCGTAGCAAAGATGCTCTCTGTCTCTTTTCTCCTTGTTCTGTTACCACACTTGAAGAATAAATTCTCTGCAGGCTTAAAGCATGTGGTGATGGAGGCCATCTGGAAACTGGTATTTGGGAACTTTCATATCTTGGCAGATGTGAACCCCCTAGCAGAGCTAAGGTACACATCTAGGAAGCTCAGTTCTGTGAAATCAGGTCTCGGAATGACACACAGCAATTGGACTAATCATTGGCTTGTCTCTTTAGACCAATTGGAGGAGGTTGAACTCAACCCAGTTTTCAGTTGGCACCATCTGTTACCAGACCATGCAGGAGGATCCTGTGTGGGTCCCTGCGGGTGGGGGTGGAATAAACTGGACTTGAAGACTTAACAGTCCCTCTGTCCAGGTGCATGCCTGCTGAGTCACTGCTGCATTTCCAGCATGGCTGTCAACCAAGATGGTACAGGTTAAAGGGCCTGCTTGTAGAGCATACTGTCATAGCAAAATATGTTCTTTATAGCAGAACATGGTAGTGTCTTTGACCACTTGGATAGAAATGAGTACACAGTAGCAGCTATGTCTAGAGCCAAGAACTCTATTCCCTTTACCCCAAGATCACCTGGTGGGTAAGGGCTAGAAGACAAGGTGCTTCAACTCAGGTCAGGCACTGAAGGTCTGTGGGTTCAGGTAGGATCTGTGGGCACCAGTTGAGTAAAGCTAGAAAAGAGACTGTAGCAGCAGGGATGAGGGAGAAGACTGGACTGAGAAGACTCAAGTTGGCAGCTAGACATTGTATATGTGGCTCAGGCTACCCTGCAGCATTGTTCTGATGGTTTCTCTATGTAGCCCTGGCTAGTCTGGAACTCAATCTGTAAATCAGGCTGGCCTCAAACTCAAGAGATCTGCCTCTGCCTCCTGAGTGTTAGGATTTAAGGCTTGTGCCACCACTGTCCAGCCCAGCATAGTTCTTAAGACCACTGGAAATATTCAAAGATATGTGACAGTGATAAGGTGACAACTGCCTATGCAGTTGACACTTGTGTTTAAGTTTGTGGCTGGGAAACCCATTAGCAAGCTGGACATAAATGCGTTGCTCAAAGGCTCATCGTCTACGTAGTTGTCTGTTGTTTCTGGATATTTCTAGTACACATCCACTAAGCCAGGGTGTCATTTAGCTGAGCCTATGAGCTGTATGCCAAGACTTCTGTCACTGCTTCCTGGGAGGGGAATGGGCTTTGATCACTGTCAATGTTTAAATATAGTGTATTACTGATGTTTAATAGGTAGATGTTGCTGAACATTCTACAAATCACAGGACCATCCTGTCACAGAAATAGCTACTCTAAAACACCAGGAACATCAAATTCGAGAACCATGGTAGATAACATTCTCACACACTATAAGCCATTTTACAGGAGTGTCTGTCAGGAGTGCTGTGGAGCATCATAGATGAAGAGTATAATAAGGACAGCTACTAGAGAAGTGGCACACTTGGGGTTTCAGAGCGTGAGCACAAGTTCTCCCAGAGGAAGATTTAGATATGCAGTGGATGTGGGCAAAGTCCAGACAGGAAGCTAGTGTACTTTAGGGTGACTTTGGTTTGGTGTGTAGCTTCTGGGAGGAGCAGGGAGGGCAATCATAGTCTCCTGTGATATAAAAGAAAGAAACAAAAAAAAGCAGCAGCAGTAGCTAGTCCTTGAGGCCAGGGAAGAGGTAGCCTGGGCTCCCTGAAGAGCTTGTCCTGCTTTTCTGCTGTCTCAGTGGAGAGTGCTCCCTACTTGTGGCACCTCTTTCAGAAAAGATCCTAGTTCCCAGCTTTGCTTTAGCTAGTTTCCTAAAAAAACACCCTGTCCCACCTATATAACAATTTCCACTTTCAGTGTCCACCCAGTATAGAAGCACAGGTCATCTCCGGGCTGTCACTCCCTGAGAAGAATCTTCATCTCATTGTACCTCTTAATGAATGGGGTACTGTTGGGATGGAGGAGAAGGAGGAGGAGGAGGAGGCATCGTCATTGTCTTCAGGTATAGCCAAATTGATTCACAGAACATCTGCAAAAAGTTGTCTGGCTGTGCTGGTTTTCTCCTGACATCTTCCCTGCCTCTCTGTTGGGTAGATGGAGTCAGCTCCCAATAGCTCATGCTCAGGCAGGTGCCAGGCAGGTAACAGGAGGTACAGAAGCAAGGTGGCAGTGTCTTGACACAGTTCAAGGGTCACTGATGCTTTCAGGTCACAGTAGAATACTCGTAGACCTGTAAGTGACCACCCTGCCTCCTCTCAGGACCTGGTTCCATCCAGCATTACAGCCATGTACAGCCAGGGTGAGAGTTCTTAACTCCTGAGCTCAGGAATCAGACTAATGCTGATTCCAGCTATGATAGGAGAATGGGTCCAAATGGAGTTATGGAGACTGTTAATTCAAGCCCTGCCCGTACCACAGCTGGCCTGGGTCACATCTAGGCATTTAGTGTCATTGTGCCATGGCTTATTCAGCTAGGTATTAGTTTATAACCCGCAGAGAGTATCAATGGAAGGGTGTATGTTCAGTGCCTGTCATAGTGAATTCAGGGTTCTTTCAGGTGAATCAGACACACAAGTCCAGCATAAAGTCCACTTAGTATAAAGTGCTAGTGGGATATATCAAAAGAATGTGCATCCCAACATGCTGTGCTGAGTGCATCCATTATTAATTTTTTTTCAGTGTGATGTGTAAGGGAAGGACAGGTGGACTGGTGCCCTTTGCTAAATCTTCGACTAAGAGATGGGGATTGAGGCACAATTTAGGTGGACTTTCAAGCAGTGGTTTGTGGAGCATGGGCTGGATGAGGGGTGTAACAGGGAAAGGACTTTAGACCATGGTGAGCTGAGAGTTGTGTTGTGGAGCCAAGGAAGGTGTCCAGTGTGCTGTTTGGTGGCTTCCCAGTCAGGTTAACCAATACATCGTGAGTTATTGGGGCCAGGGCTGGTACTGTACCTGTCCTGAGGGTGGCTCTGAACACCAGTTAGACTCCTCCAATTCTCTCTTTGAGCATGGTGTAGTCTGGGGCTTGGCCCTGTCATAAGTTCTGCTGTGGATGTGTGAAGGTATGTGTACTGTGTTGGAACTGGGTTACTGCAGTAACACAGGTGAACAGAGGAGCCCTGTACATTGTGCTTAGCACAGGCCTTCTCATAGCAGGATCTGCTCCCAGACCTTGCCACTTCTAGCCTGAGAGTACCCGGAACAGGAAATGTGCCACATGGGTGAATGGTGGACGTTGCCCAGCACTCTCCTCCTCAGACTCCAGGAGACCTTTGCCATTAAAGAAGCACATGGAGGCCTCTTTTGTGGCACTGATGGACATGGCTTAAAGGTTTACTTTGCGTGTTCCATTGGATGCTCTGTGGACTGCCATGGTTGACTTAGACTGCCTTAGATTGACTTAGATTGACTGATCCTAATACCTCATCCTGGAGGATGCTCTGGAAACTGTAGGGGCTACACTGAATGCTGCTGCCCTCCCACACAAGTTATATTACTGGAGACTCAGAAGAAAAGCCTGTGGTTCCAGTACACAAGATGGGCCAGCTGATGTCTAAGGTTAACACCAGGAGCAACAGGAAGAACTGGGTTGAAAATGTGGTGGATAAAGATGAGTGCATTCCAAGGCTGGTTAGGAGCACTGGGCAGCCCCGGTTGAGAGGCCCTGAGACCCATGGAGTAAGGAAGCACCTTTTGCTTTCTCCCAGGAATCCTGGGGCCTCTCACCCCATTCCCCTTAGTGTAAGGTAAGAAGGAAGTCAAGGTGAGGAACACCTTGTGGAGGCTGTTCTGAATAGTGACCCCCTCCCCCAGCCCTAACTAGGGCAGTGGGCCCTACACACAGAGGGGTAATAACTATGCCCCATGCTCAGATAGGTTGCTCACTTAGGAAGGAAGCTGGGGAGAGAGGGTACTTGCAGGATAGGGGTGGGAAGGGGGTGTGTTTTCTGGCCTGGACTGAGCCTCCTCCTTTGGGACACACAGTAGCCTGGGGCAGGGAAGCTGTTCTGTCTTTTGGCACTAGTAACCGCTCCTGCTGTGAGCCTAGGAGGGTTGGGAGGAGGTTGCTGACTCAGATGCAAGTCATTATCTGTAATTTGGAGTCTTTTGACCCAGTTGTATTCAGAATACAAACGAAAGTGCATGAGTGAGAGAGAGTGAATGATTCATCCAGCTTAGGCGGGATTTGGTGCCCTTTGGGGCTTTACAAGCAAGCCTGACCATTTAGGGTCAAGAATGTTGGCCTTGGCCTCTGCCTCCTCTCCCTCCATTTTGGGATGCCCTTTCCTGCTGACTTGTTTCCTACCCTTGGAAGGCAATGCAGCCTAGGTCACACAATTTTGTAGCTCGTGCAGGCGTAACAGTCCTCAAGAGACTCAGTCAGCAGTAGGTAGGGATGGGTGATTTGGCGCCAACTCTAGGTATATCAGGTGCTGAGAAGGGGCTGGTCATAATATGAAGCTTGAGCTGATCTGAGCAAGAGTTTGCCTCAGTGCTAAGTTAGGTGTGCTGTGGTTGCCGGTGCACAGCTTGACCTGACTAGTTTCATGACCATAGCAACGCTCCCAAGATTCTAGAAAGCTCCCTCACTCCTACTAGGCATACTATATCTCCAGCAGTTCCTGGTCTATTTTAATGGGGGCTACCGTTCTAGAACTGGCTCCCTGTGACAGAAATGAGCAGTGTCTGGTCTCTCCTGGGTCGTCATGACTGGAGGTCCAGGTGGCTAGGTGTTAGTAGTTTGGTCCATTTTGTGGTTGAACAGTGGTTGGGGGATGGGAGGATATACCATACCTAGTTTACCTGTTTACTTGTTGATGGCTATCTTGGTTATCTCTGCCTGCTACCACTACTCACTCATCTTAGCCAGCATCTCCTCTACATCTACAAAACTTACCAAAGTGCTTCATCATAGCTCTTCTGTGCTTCTGAAATAATTATGACATCCCTGAGGGGGCTACATGGAAAGCTGGGCCCTCACAGCATGCCTGCAAACCCTTAATGTGTCTGAGAATCCAAAGAGGACACTGAGAGATGTCCTCATACCCCAGTTTGAGTGCTCCTTGATAAGGATTTCCTGGTGGCCTATTGTGGACATAGGATTTTGTTTTCTGTAGTGAAGTACCCCAGGAATGGGATTGTTTCCTGAATGCATGGTTAGCTTCCTTTTTCAATTTTTTATCATTAGCAGGTATATATGGCGCATGTGGAGGTCAGGACAACTTAGGAGTCAGTTCTTTCCTTCCACCTTTATGTGGGCTCCAGGAATTGAACTCTGGTTACTTTATCCACTGAGCCATCTCACCACCCTGTACAAAGTATTACCAAGCTGTTTTTAGCTGTACCACTGTGTTTCTGCCATCTCCAGCTTCATTAGCAGCTGATGTTGATGGTCTCATTGCTTCTTGGAGGTACCATAGTTCAAATTTCATTTCCCAAAAGATGAGTGCTACTGTTTATATGCTGACTTAACATTCCGTGTCCTCTTTGGATTCTCAGTCTTTTTTATTTTATGAGAACATATTTATTCTAAAACAGACTAACTTATGAGACACATAAAGTAAATGCTGTGTTAAGTTTTAGAAGAAAGAGAAAGACTGATGGTGTCGTTTTCCCGCACCTCACATCATGTGTTTAGCACATTATTTGTGCTATGATGGCTCATGGGATGTCATATGAAGCAGGTCACAGAAATGTTGGCTGGCTGGAGGTAGAGTGAAGGCATGGCAGGATCCCTTGACCAGAAATAAATAAACCCTAGGATCTTAGGAAGCCAAGCAGGGACTTAAGGAAAAATCTTGGTACCTCTCCCTTTCTGTGATCTCAGCCTTGAGTCTTGGAAACTGCCTCCTTTCCCAGAGAGTACTGGTGGGAGAACGCTGACAGCAGGAATCAGGGTAGACAGCCCTATCTTCATTGCTTCATAAAACAAGCTTTCTGAAATGAAGGTAGGTCCCCAGCTTCATTCCTGTTCTGCTTCTGAACATCAGAGCCAGGAACTATCTTGTGACAGACCCAAGGGGGACTTGAATAGGATTGGCAGTGCTCAGGGGAGATGGCTTGGGAGCTGGACATGATAGACTGTATGAATTCATTGTCAGCTGCTGCCCACATAGGAGAACTATATACAGTTCTTTAATCAGATGTTTGTGCGGTGGTTCTCAAATATGTATATGTATGCGTACTTGCACACGAATGCATGCATATTGAGAGAAGTGTAAAAAAGCTGGCAAAAAGTTACCTCAGATTCTGTTGAACATCACTGGATGGCCAGGTAGATAGTTTTTGGGACTTTGGCCATGAGAGTCTGATGTTAAACCTTGTGTGCCCTTGCCCTGGTCTTGGATTGGGAAGCTAGCTGTAGTTGGTGCCTATACATTTCTTCTATTCAGCTTCTACTTTTCTCCCTACAGAACCCTGCTATTGCTGATATCTACACAGAACATGCCCATCAAGTGGTAGTAGCCAAGTATGCACCCAGCGGATTCTACATTGCTTCTGGAGGTAACTATGAGTATACCATTCCTGGATACATGTGTGGCCCTGATGGCACCTGCTCAGCTTGGGAATTGGGTGGGGCCTGGTTAAGGGTATGGAGAGCAATACTGATTGGCTTTAGTTAAAGTGGCAGGGAAGCATAAGCCTCCTGAGTGCCCTAGAGACCTAGAATGGACACTTTGTAGTTTGCAGTGTTGCTGCTCTAGCTTGTTCTGTGAGGCCCCTGCTAACTTGTCCTGGGCATGTGGTAGCTATTTTGTGTCAATCTACTGGCTGCTCCTTTCCAGCCAGCTTTGCAACCAGTGTTGACATTGTTTGTGAGAGCTGACCTTTATTGCCCTCCAGCCTGGGCCTCTGTGTGGCTCAGTAGTGGAGTGTGGCAGATGAGACAGGCAGCTATTTGCATTTGTGGTGGTTTACACTCTTAGCTCTTAGAAGTAGAATTTTACCATTTACAGATGAGAAGCAGAGAAGGTAGAGTGATTATGCACCTTGCATCTCATTCATTTATTCACTGGAATCATTCAGTTTTTCATTAAGATATCCAATAAACAATAACCTGCTTGCTTATCTTTCTAGTACAGGGAGGGAACCGTGAGTGAGCAGTGATTGGGACTGAGAGCCCAGACTCTTAGTCAGAACAGGGATGACCAGGATTTTTAGTTGCTGTGGCCACCTTTATCTACACTGCCCTTACTCCTCAGGCATTGTGTCTAGGATATGGCAGGCTGTAGGTTTGGGAGGGCATCTAGCCTGCCCCTTACTGGTTATACATTCAGCCTGGTATTTTGCATCCTTGTGCCTTTAATTCTGTCTGTGAACTAGGGCTATAAATAACTCCCTCATGGGTTGAGGATCCAAAGGTGGTGTGTGTTTGGAACTTAGTAGCACAAGATCTGCTAGGGGTGATCATGGCACCTATCAGTGAAGCAAGAGTACACTTAAGAGAGAAAGGGCCCTGTAGTGGCAGCACAGCAGCACACTACTAGCACTATGGTGAAGGGCTGGGCTGGGCTGGGCTGGGCTGGGCTAGGCTAGGCTAGAGTCCAACACATCCTAGGCACTTACCTGACTTGTGTTTAGATAGACTCTGTAAAACTCAGATCCCATGATTTGTTATAATCTTGTAGGTTGATTTTTTTTTTGGTCTTTGGTTTTTTAGGTTTTTTTTCCCCCTCTGGCCCTGCTTGCCAGCAAAATATATCTTCATTTAAGCCACAGGATTTGGCTGGAATGCCTTTTAAAATTAACACTGAGCTGAGTGCTCTGAGATACCTGTTAAGAGAGGAGGGTTGCTGGTGAGGGCAGCCACTCAGCTTGGCATAGTTCCTGCTTTGCCATTCCCATCTCAGAGCCTGTGGGCCTAGACCTGACCTTACTGTCCCCATGGGGCTGTTGGACAAGACAGAAATCCGATGGCCTCCTGATTGAATGCAGAATCTATGGATTTGACAAAGGACAGTCCCCGAAAGGGACATTGTTATGGTTTTGATGTTCTCTTAACAACGCCCTGGTTTGCTGGCAGATTGCAAGAAGCTTTTGGGGGGGAACATTTCCACATTTCCAGTGTACTTTGAGGAGAGCAGAGTAATTGTTAAGGGTAACAGTGGGACATTTGCTGTGCACATTGCAGGCCCTGGGCTAAAAATAGTGTTTTGTGTTTGAAGTAAGGGAGAGAGGATTGGAAAGCTTACGAAAAGCTGTGCTGACATGGTAGGTCAGCTGCTAATGGGTGTGCCCAAAAGGGTTGGATCCTAGTACCCTGAAGCCCTACATCTCCCTCCTAGCCAGGGCTTCTGTTTCTTTGAAATCTGTTGATGCTGTTAGTCCAGCTGTCCAGCAGCTGCTAGAGTATAGAACCTTCTGCAAGGATACTAACAACATGAGGGATCTGTCCCTGGAGCCCAAGCCTCTAGGAAGGCTCTCTGATCACAGGAGACAGTTTGGGGCAGTCTCACTTTTCTTCACTCTGGACAGTGGTTTCTAAACAGCCCTCAGGATGTAAGAGAGGTCCCAAGTCAGGGTGCCTGATTTGGCGTAATGCCCAGGACAGGCTTCCTAAAGGGAGCCTTGAGATGAAGACTGGAAGGTGCACCACAGGGTGGAGAGTTCCATGGGCTGGGTCTCCTTGGGTATGATTAAAAACCACTCCGCTCAAGCTTTCCTCCCCCCTCTTCAAGCCTCATGGCATTTGACTAGGACTGTGTGCTCCCTACACAACATGTGTCAGGTCGAGGGATGTTGCAAACTCAGAAAAATGGCTGCTCCGTTGGCTCTGTTCTCAGTGTGAACATGAGTTTGCCTAGAAGCCCATCCCTAATGTCATACTGTACTCACTGGGCAGTTTTTCTTCCTTGTGCTGTACAAACCAATAGATCATTGAAAATGGTTCTCAATTATTTGGTCTCTTTGAGTAACTACTCTGTCTTGAGCACCTAGTGTGGGATGTGACCCCCCCAACTTGTGTTTGACTATTGGGGGTTTACCCTAATAAGTTGAGGCCTTGGATTAATAATCTCCAGGCTCCTCCAATCTCTTTCCTGTTTCAACTACTTCAGAAAAGAGTGAGGCGTGAGGAAGAGGCTGTTGGTCTGGTGGCAGAGGTTGTATATAAATGGCTGGATACCAGTGGAGGGATGGAGGGGAGAACTACATGAAGAGTAGCAACTGGTCCATCAACCCAGGGTTAGAAAGCTAGGTCCTGCATTGTCTCAAAGGGAGAGATACCTTTCATCCTGTCCTTGTTGTCTTGCCCAGAGGTCAGTGTGGGCCCTGTTAGGGAGGAACACCTTGTCATTTGTGCTTGAGTTAGCGTGCATGTATACATAGGTATGTGTCTGTCATTTTTATTCATGAGTACATGTACATACATGTGTGTATGTGTATAGAGTGCCTATGTATTTGTAGACTGCTTCTGAATATTGGTGAGGGGGTGCAGTATGCACTATGCCTTTTCTATATATGCGCAGCTCCCCTACCTTTCCTTTCTGGCCTGTTGGTTCAATGACTAACCAGGTCTCCATTTTTTTTCTGGAACATGCCTCAACACTGCTGTCTTCTTGGACATCATCCACAGATGACTTGGGGGAGGGGCTTTCTGGCATACCTCCACCTAACTTGTTATCTGCTCCTGGAGATTGATGTTCCCTCTTACATGTTCCTCAGCTGGACGTGGTATAGCTATAGCATGTCAGGTCTGATGAATCTCCTGGTTCTAGACCAGCGGTTCTCAGTCTAGGGGTGAAACCTTTCACAAGGGTCACCTAAGACCATAGAAAACACAGATATTTACATTTCCATTCACAACAGTAGCAAAATTATAGTTATAAAGTAACAACAAAATAATTTTATGGTTGGGGTCACCACAACGTGAGGAACTTTATTAAATGGTTACAGCATTAGGAGCCATTTAATAAAGTTAAGAACCACTGCTCTAGACATTGGCCCTATGTTTGCATGTAGTGGGGGGTCTCTGATTTGCAGAGCCTTAGTTCATGGTCCACTTATAACAAGGACTGACTGCATCCCAAGGACTAGCCTGAGAATTTACACATGTGACTTTTTTTGACCTTATAGCAACACTATGAGATGGCCCTATAGATAATGCTTTTATAAGGGGGCCATAAATGAGGTCCTGATGAGGTCCAAGAAGCCCTAACCCTGCAGAGACAGATTTGGTACAAAACCTAGCTGCTAGCTGCTGTCATTGTTGCCTATCACCTCTGCTTAGCCCAAAAAGTGATACTGTTTTCAAATGCTGCGCAGGGCTCACTAAAGTGGTCTGGCATCCTCAGGAAAAGCTACACCCCACCTACCTTCTTGGAGGCCATGTGAGCTTTGTAAGCCTGAAGAGTTAGGTAAAGCACTCCCACTTCCATGGCACAGGCACTGTACTAATTTGGGAAGAGGTGGGTGGGCCCTAAGTATTTCTTTACAATTTGCTGGCAGCATTCCAGTGGGAACAACTCACACTGCAGTCTGTGTTCTTTCTTTGTACCGCCTACCTCATCCATCTCACAGAAGCATCTTACTCAGCCCCAACTCTTACACATGGGAAGGAGGGGCAGATGTTCAGGAGACTGAGACTGCAAATCTGCCTTTGGGAGCAAGGCTTATGGAGTGCAAGTGGCGATAGGCAATCACAGTGTCACATGGTATGTTCAACTGCACCTATACTTAACAGGAGAGGCAGGCACTTGTAACATTGTCATATTTCAGAAATGGAGGGTACAGTCCGAGAGTTAGAGATGCTCTGCAGAGTTAGGAATGCTCTGCAAATCATACAGGAAGCTGCTTCTTGGTGTGCTAGGGCTTGGCCATATTTGGGCTTTTTCTGCTTCTTATACAAGGTGTGCTGGCCAGCTGAAACACAGGGTACAGCAACAGCTATGTGGAGGCATCTTAACCCTTGACTTAAGAGGAGCTGAATGTTGAACCTGGACCAGAAGAAATAGAGCTGATGCTGAGGGTGCTGTTTCCTTGACTGGTTGTAACATGTGCCCTTCCACCCCGTCCTGTCCTGCAGATATCTCTGGAAAGCTAAGGATCTGGGATACCACACAGAAGGAGCACATTCTAAAGTATGAGTACCAGCCTTTCGCTGGGAAGATCAAGGACATTGCCTGGACCGAAGACAGTAAGAGGATCGCCGTGGTCGGAGAAGGAAGGGAGAAGTGAGTCATTGACCTCAGTTCCTCCCTGCTCCTCCCCCCATACTCATGCTTTGGCCTGCCCCTTTGTAGAAGGAAGCTACAATTAGGTCTGTATCTGCTTGGACAAGTGTGACTCCACTCCTGAACATCCAGCCCTCCTTTCCCAGTAGTTTGACTGGTTGGAGCCACTGATCCCTTTAGGAACAGTTTGTCATGTATAAAGGGAGACTTCACATCACAGTAGGGTTGTCACCAAGGCAGAGTATCACCTCTTTCCACACTCTGGTGTCCTAATCCCTTTACTTCCTAGAACTCTGGATTATAGTTGTTGTACTTATATCCTAGGCAGTGAGAAAGTACCAGGTTGTAGAGTTTTACTTTATTGGGGTACTCTGTAAGCAGTTACACATAACCAATCAAAGCTGCAGGAAGGGCTGGGCATGAGAGTTTTTGTTGTTGTTGTTGTTGTTGTATATTTGTTTTCCTAGATAGGCCCATATCTTCATTTTCTCTGACATTCACTTCTGTGCAAAGAGGTGAATAGATCCTGTTGCAGAAGTGGCTGCCCCAGAGGGGCTAGTGACCAATAGGGTGAGACCAATAGGGTTTTCTTATTAGCAGCAAGTAGTAGCTACAGTAGTATGTTGTCATGGATTCCACCAGAGTGGGCCCACTCCTTTCCACTAGGAGATAGCAATTTGCCTATTGCCTGGCCTTCCCAAAGAAAGTTAGGAAGTGATGAGGCCAGAAAGATGTTCCCAGTGCTGCTTCTTATCATCCACGTGGGAGGTGTTGACACCTGGTCCTACAGATGTAGACATCTGGCCCCTTTCCCATATGGGCTCTATTTCTTCTGAGATACCTTCGGATATAGAGCTTAAAAGGCCCCAATGAGTCCTTAGGACTTACATTCCTAGAGCATTCTGAAGTAGGTGTGCAACATCCTCCACTAGCCTATGCTCTAGCAACTCTGCTGTTGTCCTTCTGGGATTGATCTTTTTTTTTCCCCCTTATTTCTCTCTTTGACCCTGACTGGAAAGATTTGGAGCTGTCTTCTTATGGGACACTGGCTCTTCTGTGGGTGAGATCACAGGACACAACAAAGTCATCAACAGTGTGGACATCAAGCAGACTAGGCCCTACCGACTAGCAACAGGGAGTGATGATAACTGTGCTGCATTCTTCGAGGGCCCCCCATTCAAGTTCAAGTTTACAATTGGTGTAAGTGAGCTTTCTTTTCTTACAGTGGCTTTTGGGTGAGCTTTGTGGTTTGTATGTGAGACCATGGGGCCTGGGTAGAAGTGATTCGATATAGATGCAGCAATCTCTAGTGCCCTGGCTGTATTCTTGAGTGAGAACAAGTGGTAGGGGTGAGGGCTTTGTGACTTGGGCAGTCCTTGCAGCTCGCTTGCCCTGCCTTTCCCAGTGACTTTTCCACATACCATGAACAAAGCAGCCAGTACTAGTTCTGGTACTAGGAGATGGAGTGACTTTAATCAGAAAGGACATGTCTTCTGTCCTTGGAGGAAGTTGAGTTTGGGGCTTCTCCAAGGTCTTCAGACTAATCCTTCAGGAATGTCAGTGGTTCCAGTGTCCATACCTCATTGGGGATTAAATGATATCCTTAAAGTGGCTTGCTGAGGAGGACTGTTAATTTTAGTGTTTTAGTAAGAAGTCATAAATAGCAAGCATAGCATCCCTGGCAGGGGCAAAGGCAGGACTCGTGTAGCAGGCAGTTTCTATAAACGGTCTTGGCTTAGGGGTGCAGATGACTATCTAGGGATTTCCTCTTTGTAGTGTTTCATCCCTGTGAAGCTAAGTGGGGCTTGTGTGTCCAGCAGGTTTGCTGATCCAAGCTCTTAAACTCTCGTAGCTCTCATCCTGGTCTGCCGCAGCTACCATTTGGTGGGTAGTGGCAACATGGCTGTTGTGGGAGCTTAGTTGAGACATGTAGCTCAGGGTTGGTTTTCTTAAGCGGGAATGGATGCCCCTTGGGCTATGGTTGAGGACTGCTGAGCCAGCCAGTCTCTGGATTCTGATCTTGGGAGGGAAGACAATGAGTTTTCTGTAGTAACCAGAGGCTGTCCTGCCATTTTTTAATGGTACTGTCTACCTTCCCTGGGCCTCCCTCACCACTGTTTGGACTCTTGATCTTGGTCTGAGCTGTTTGTGGAAGGGATTCCCTTTTTTGTAGCAGGAGTGATCCTTTCTCTTGCTCATGTGATTAGACTTGGGCAGAAAGAGCACAGAGCAGCTGAAGAGAATTTAATGAGCTATGGGGTCAAAATTTGTTGTTGGAAAGGAGCCCATGCCTGTACCTGATACCACTTTCTGTATGGGATCACTGGGAGTCCAATTAGCACATCTCTTTTTTTCTTTCCTGGTACATGGACTCCTACCACACAGTCCCAGCTATCTCTGTCCCTAGGGGTGAACACCACCATCTATGCTGAAGTCCTTGGAGCCATAACCCTGGATCCTGGGTAAAAGCCTGAAAGAGGCAGAAAGGGTTAGATAGTACCTGGCACAGAATAGTTGACTCTGCTACCTTCCAGCTCGGTGTGCCTCTGTACTCTCTCAGACCTAGGAGACCTCCCCTCCAGAGCTCATAGATATGAGGAGGGTTCATTTTCCACCCAAAGCTATTCCTACAGGCCCAGCTGTCATAAGGGAGAGGACCCATTGGTAAGGAACTGAAGACTTGGAGTCTGTAACTGAGTATATGTCTGACTTTGGCCTGCTGTCTTCCTCCTAGCTGTGAGTGAGGTAGGGCAGGAAGATTCTGATTTGCCCCAACTAAAGGACAGGTGTACTGACAGATGGGGAACCACAGAAAACATATGGTAGGTGAGGTGTGTGTTAAATTAGGGGCTGAGCATCTACATGTGGGTTCTGATGTTGAAAGCTAGAGGTATAGATGTTCTGAGGAACATTCCTTGAGCCCTTCCTAGTGAAAGGCTTTAAAAATTAAAATATATGAGGGTGAGGTTTATTGTTTTTTGCTAGAGGAAATTACTTTGTTTGTTTAGTGTAAACCAAATAACAATCCTTTGTCACCAGATCTTTTATTCCTAACCTGTGAATGCTGGGAATTTATCTACCTTCACTTCTTTTTCCTATCTGTAAGCCAATGGCCTGTGCTTACCAGAACCTTATTCAAGTGAACAGCCTATAGGCATTCTGTCCTTGAAGACAAAAAATCCAGTCTCCCCTCTACCTTTTACCTCACAGCTTATCTCTAGGCGAGAGCCAGAGCTTGTAACTGTCTGGGAGGTAAGATGAATAGTGGCCCCATGGGAGCTTTCCCAAGCACTGGGCAGGAGGTCCCCATAGTATGTGGCTGGGACGGGGCACAATTTAGGGGTGAGTTCAAGATGATGCCTCAAAACATAGTTTTTGGAAATTTCTGTGTGGTATGTGCTAAAACAAACCTGTGATGTGCCAGTCTTAGAAGGTAAATAGTAGCTCAGAGAAAGATAAGCAGACCTGATATACAGATACTGTATCCAACTTGCTGGTCCAATTTGAAGATCATATCACATCATCGTTAAGAGCAGGACATAGACTTCAACAATTCTGAAGCGAGGCCAGGTTCACCCATAGCCAGACTTTTATATATGTCTTCCAGGCCTCACTACCATACTTGGGTGTTGTCCATGTTTGAAGGTGAAGTGGAGAAACCTTCTTCCTGGAATTGACCCAAGCACTACCTGCCTCCACCCACTGTGGTTTTTTTAGATGTAGTAGGTGACTTTAAGAAGGTCATAAGGTCCAGGGTCATTAGAGAGACCATGGAATGAAATAGGGAGGAAGGAGTGAATGGGACCATCTCCTTATTGCTGGCTATCACTGTCATTGCCCAGTGGGTCCATGAACAAAAAGAAAGCAGCCATGATGGCAGAGGTGGAGGTTATGCAGGGGACTGACAGCATAGGCTTTTCCTCACCGAGACTGACCTGGCTATAGCTGCTGCTGAGTACCAGATCTGCCAACTGCAGAGACAAACACTGAGCCTCAATATGGCACCATTCCCTAGGGTGACCAGCCACAGAAGGCAGGCTGACTGCACTGGACTACTTAATCATGAGAAGGGCAACACTTTGCCCTTACTGGGTACTTATTCTAGTTATGGATTTGCCTTCCCTGCACATAATGCTTCTGGCAGACTGATTGTACTTGAGGTGTCAGTTTGGAGCCTTTGGCAGGTCCCTATAGGTGAATCACAGAGGAGAACTTTGGGATTTTGGAGCAGGGCTCTGACATCATCTGCAGACAATTACTCTCCTTTTGGAAGACCAGTAGGAATTGAAGAAAACTTCTGCAGAGGGTCCTTAATGAGCTAGCTCAGATAGTTAGCATGTCTGTGACAGAGTACCTGAATCCCTGTCAGTAGCCTGTTTTCTTGGTAGTGTAGAAGATGAGGATGGGAGAAGGAGGAGATGGGGGAGGGAGGGTTCTTGGGGAACTTACTGACATAGCCTATACCCAGGTTCATTGAGTGTTGGCTACATGTGGCCAAGAGTAGTTCCAGGGGAAGAGGATGACTTCACGCTGGGAAATTGGAGACTGAACCTGTGAGATTAAATGTGACCCCTCTGGACGCCTGGGCCAGGGGCCAGAAATCTTGTCTGGCTCAGCAAGACAAGAAATGGCAGGGTTTAGGTAGCCTTGTGAGGTGGCTGAACCTCTGGACTCAATGAGACTTTCCAAACCTCTCCCTCTCCACTGCAGGGGCCCCCCTATGGGAAATGTTATTCTTAAACCTCATTTCTTTGGCTAGTGGGCTGCTGTTGGCTATTCCCTGCCACACAGAGTCTATTTCAGGAGCAGGCATGTCTCTTGCCCATGAACACTTTGGTGCTTGGCTGAGTTACAGGAAGGAATGATGAGCTAAGGCTCTAAATGGGTTCATCTAAACTCTGTCATCCCATATATTCTCTGCTGTCTAGCCTTCACTTGCCCCTTAGACCTTTGTGGCCTCTAGGGCACACAACCTCACCCCTACCAGATTGTGTCTTTTCCAAGAAAAATTCTCAAAGGTAGGGGCCTTGGAGCTTGGTCATAGGCCTTATTTGAGGACCTGGACCTGGGAGTTGCCTCCAATGTTGCCTGCCAGGATCATCTTACATTTGGCCATGCAAGTACTAGATGTTTCTGTGTCTGATCCCAGAGAACCAGTGACAGTTCTTAGAGTTTGTTAGAGGCTAGAATTGAGTACTTATTGCCTGCTTTGCTCTAATGTTCCTTTCATGGCATGTTCCTTTCACACAGTGATAAGTTGGCACCCCTCTGTTCTCCAGTCTTCTGCTCTCTTGGAATAGGCATTTTGGCCTCTGAATTCTAGAGTGCTCTGATACCCTGTCCAAATAGAGGAGGGATCCAGAAGTGAGCTGACACATGTGGCTCCTTTGCTTTCTTTCTGGGGAACAGGCAGAGTAGGAAGACAAACTACAGCAGGAACCTTAGGCCTTGCTCTCAAACTCTTAGTTCTGATTAAAAGTCATAGCCACTGCTTGATTTCTTTTAAAGGCATTTATTTGCTCTTCAGAAACATCCCCAGACCTAAATAGGCCTCACAGGAGGTACCTTATATGTCTGTCTCTGAGCCCAACAATCTAGGAAATAAGCAGTCTGTGGCCCCAGAGGGAAGAGGATGCATCAGGAGGCACTTGATAAGGGAGGCAGACCTGGCTAAAAAGAATGGCCTTCAAGACAGGAGTGACCACGCGGGAGCAGAATGCTGAGCTAACTGCCATGATGGACTTGCCTGGGAGTTTCTCTAAGCTCTGAAGTGTTCTGTGGACTGATGACTTACTAATGTTACTTTGGGGGCTGGGGGTTAGATAGAGAGCTTTTCTGAGCTTTGTCAAGTTTGTAACAGCCTTCTCTTCCACAGGACCACAGCCGTTTTGTCAACTGTGTGCGATTCTCTCCTGATGGGAACAGATTTGCCACAGCTAGCGCTGATGGCCAGGTAAGAACTGGGGCAGAGAAGGAGGCTGCACATAGGCAGGTTCATGGCAGTGTTCCCTGTTCCCCACTTCTAGGGTGTTACCAGACATAAATCTCTCATTGCATTTCAAAGAATACTCAAGATTCTAACTGTACAGCCACAATTGCTGGGGAAATGGTGGGCTAATAGCACACAACACCAACTTCTACATAACTTGTTTGTTTCTTGAAGATTTTCATTTATGATGGGAAGACAGGAGAGAAGGTGTGTGCCCTTGGAGGAAGCAAAGCCCATGATGGAGGGATTTATGCCGTGAGTACAAATATGTTTCCCAAGGTGCTAATTTTAGTTTGGTCAGTTCTGTGTTGGTAGTCTTCAAAGATTGTTTGAAGCTAGATGAATATTTGATATAAACAGCTAAGAGTTGAGCCATGGCACAGAGTTTTAAAGGTGATAGGTAGTGGGAGCAGACAGTGGCTGAGCAGGAACCTTGGGGGACTGGGCCCATCCTACCACCTCATTCAGTTTCAGCCCTCTGACATGTGACATTGTTTTGTTGAAATAGATTAGTTGGAGTCCTGATAGCACCCATTTGCTATCTGCCTCTGGAGACAAAACCTCTAAGATTTGGGATGTCAATGTAAACTCTGTGGTCAGCACATTTCCCATGGGCTCCAATGTTCTGGACCAGCAGCTGGGCTGCCTCTGGCAGAAGGACCATCTCCTCAGCATCTCCCTGTCTGGATACATCAACTACCTGGACAAGAACAACCCCAGCAAGCCCCTCCGGGTCATCAAGGTAAGCCTTACTCTAGGCATGCTGTGGATAGAAAACAGACTCCATTGGTCTACCGTGAAAGGGAGGAAACAGGACTGGCCAAGTGGAAGAGCAATGTCAGGTTTCCTTGGCCCTGGGAGTTTTGGCAGAAGTTAGCTTGGTATTTTGGGGCTTTAATAGCCTCTTGGAAGTACTGTGAGCAGCGCAGAGTTGGGGTTTGCGGACTTTGGGCCACTGTTCTCTACTTCCTGAGTGACTTGGCCTGTTAGGACTGTACCTCACAACTGCAGGATGAGAGTGGGAACATGGTGTTAGGGCAGGTTATAGAGCATGGAGGGTGGGATGGGAAACTGTCAGGGCCGGTGGGAAGAGTGTGGAAGGTAAGGGGGATGGTGAATAAATGAGGAGAACATTCAGCTGTGAATTCAGTGGGGAGATGGCCTTGAATCTGGATCATGGTGTAGTTTGAAAGACCCTGGGGTTCACAGCATAGACAGGAGCAAATGAAGTTGGACAAGCTGCCAAGGCCCCAATGGAAGCCCAAAAGGCCACCCTTGACAGACCATAACTTGAGGTTCAAAACCATCCCTGGGGCTCACTCAAGCCAGGTACTTAAGGCCATGTTGTGCTTCCCTTGCTCCGTTGGCCCCTGTCACTTTGGCCTCTTAGGAGACGTGTAGCCAGATGGTTGGAACAGCTCCCAGGATCACTTTTGTCATGTCCTAAGGCAGTTTTCAGGGTCTTTTAATGACAGCCATGACCATGACCAAAAGCAAGTTGGAGTGGAAAGGGTTTATTTGGCTTACACTTTCATATTTATGTTACTCATCAAAGGAAGTCAGGACTCAAACAGGGCAAGAACCTAGAGGCAGGAGCTGATGCAGAGGCCATAGAGGGGTGCTACTTATTGGCTTGCTTAGTCTGCTTTTTCTCCAACCCAGGACCACCAGCCTAGGGCTGATCCCTTCCTGATTAAGCACTAAGAAATGCCCTTCAGCCCAATCCTGCAGAGGCATTTTCCTGATTGAGGTTCTCCTCTTAGATGACTTTAGCTTGTGTCAGATTGACATAGAAACATCTAACACACAGGCTCCATGCCTTAACCCCCATCCTGGTTGTTGAGAATTTCTAGAGCTTGTATTTTAAGTGAAACCCCCTGGCCCAGCCCTGCTCTCACTAGTGCATCCTGCTATTCAGAGGACTAAAACAGAGGGCAACAGTACCTGTTCTGCAGGTGAGATTGTACAGAAGCAAGAGGCCTCCTGACCTTCCAGCATAGAATTGGGAGCCCCTCTATTGTCAGGTCCCAGAGCATGGCTATGTGTACGATGGACGACAAAACATGGCTACTGCTACAGCTGTGAAGTTGTTTTGTGGCGAGAAGTCAGGCAGATCTTAGTCCTTTACCAGTACCTTACCCAGAAGAGCAGTTTCTGGTAGGCTGCCTCCTGGGCATCTTGGCCTAACTACTGCTTTGGGCTACCCCTTCTGCCAGAATCATAGAGTCCTGCTAATGCTTCTTGGCTAGGCCAGCTCTAGGGTTATCATTGTCTTTTTAAGTTCTCAGAGAAACCTACATTTCAGCCTGTCTGTGTAGTGTATGGATCATGCTAGGTGGCAGCTGTCATTCTCAGGCTACAGAGAACACAAGCTGTTCTAGTGAACAGATGTTTGAGATTGGAATGTGATTCCTAGTTGTTTTACCTGGAGACTTACATGGCCTTCTTACCTGGGAGCTTTATAGCAAAGGGTTTACTACTGGCTGGCCAAAAGAGCTCAGTCAGGGTCTCTGGAGCTGGCCTTTGTGTTGCTTTCTCTGCTCTATGTTTCTCAAGCTTAAGGGTATGTAAGAATCACTAGAGAATACTAACTTTAAACAATTCTGCCCAGAGAGGACTAGATATTGCAATAAGGACTGAAATCTTAAATCGCTCAAGCAAGGCTGTTGACATAGGCAACGAGTCCCCCTGAAATCTTGCTAAGTACATGTTTTCATTCAGTAGGCCAGGCACTATGCTTGGTGCCTATGAGGCCCGTGCTGGGTTGAACAAAAGACAGCTTGGGCTCATGTCTTTTAAGAAGTTATTCAATGTGTTCTACTAAGGACTGTCAGTATTTTCTGAGGGTAAATGCCATATTATGGCAACAAAGGAGATCCATGGAATCCCTGAGACAAGATACAAGGAGGAAGTCCCAAGCATGAAGCAGACCTAACAGCCATCAAGGGTTCTGGAAAATAGCAGAGTCTGGTGGGGACCCAGGGAGAGGGAGAAATTAGAGGACACCTGAGTGCTATCTGAGCCAATTACAGAGAAGGTGAGAGGCCCCACTCTAGAAAGTCCTGTGTACACAACAAGGTTTCCTGCTTCATCAGTAGTGAGGGACCCTAGAAAAATAAGTACCAAGGAGGTCCTGAGCACAGGACATCCACTGTCTAATTCTATCCTGGCTGCCTTCCTCCCTGGGATTGACCCAGCTGCTGTGCCCATGGGAAACAGCAGGGGCAGGGTTTCCCTCTATAGGTGCCTTAGGTCCTTGAGTGCTAGGCTTTGATATAGACCTTGTTCTTAGCCCAGGTAGGTTTTAGGTATTGAGGGAAGCAGCATTTGGTGGTTTGTTGGATCTGCTGACTGGGACATGGATGACTGATCCCAAGTGAGTGGCTTGGGATAGACTTGTGGGCAGTGTGTCTGCTGGAGTCCAAGCACAGCTCAGCCTGTGAGTATATGCTACCTCAGCTCAACCCATCCCATTGTCTCTTTCTCTCAGGGTCACAGTAAATCCATCCAGTGTCTGACAGTGCACAGAAATGGTGGCAAGTCCTACATCTATTCTGGGAGCCATGATGGACATATCAATATCCTTTGACTTGGAGGTTGGCCCAGGCACTGGCAAGAGAGAGAACTTTTCTGTTCCCATGGTGCTGGAGGCCAGGCCAACCAGATGGCTCTAGCCCCAGCTGCACTCACTAAGCAGTATGACCTCTGGTCATATATCTGCACCTAGTGCCTTGACTTCTCCAGGCCTTGGGCAGAAGAAGGCCTTGGCCCTGCTTTCTGTTCAAACTAGCACGGTGCCTGTCTCTGCACTTGAGCTCCTTTGTTTATAATGAAGGTGCATTGCTGTGTCAAGCTCTGTCACTGGCAATGAAATCATTGAGTCTTAGGATTCAGGACGTACAGACCCTCAGCAGAGGCACTTTGCTTTAAACATGGGGAAACTGAAGCCCAGAGAGGCAAGGTGACTCTCCCCAAACTACATGGTCTGTTAACAAGAGAACTGGAACCAGAACTAAGGAGGGAGTGGGTTCTCTGTGCCCAGTGTCCCCAGTCACTTACGAATTCCTAGGAGGTATGTAACCTATTAGAGGCATGCCTGCTGTGCCTGTGCTCTGTCACCTGTTTTGGGCACCCACTGTGAAGCTGGCTCTGCATGATGACTGCTTATTCCCATGTTGCTGGCTTCCTGGGGTAGGCTGTCTCAGTATCCTCACAACATGTCTCCCAAACCTACTTTGTCTCAGGTTTTCACAAGACCCAGGAATATCCACCAGCCTAGAAAGGTTGGACAACCCACCCTCTACCACTAGGCAAGGAAAAGTGTCACAGCTGGTGGCCAAGCAGTCCCCTGGCCAGTCTGCCCTGTAGTTGTAGTCAGGCCCTCACCATGTCCCTTAAGTACTTTTTCAGTCACACTTGAACCTTTAGTGCCCATGTCTAGATTTCCATCCGTACAGCTCCTGTATACTGAGCCTCCCACGGAAATGATCGTGGTCACTTAAAAGGAGATTCTCTTTGTTTGTACCCTTTAGCCACACCTTATCCCAGTGCACCTGAGGCTCAGCATCCACACACCACCCCTGTAAGATGGGACTCCTCCACCCTCAGGGTAGTACCCAGTAGCACCTAGGCAGTAGTTACTTGAGTACTAGGGCACAGCCAGCTTACCTGCGGGTAGTCTTAGCCTCAGTTACTGATACAGGAAAGACAAAAGGAGCATTTGGCTCACATTCAGTGGGTAGCAACGCATGAACCATGCTGCTCTCTGAACATGGTACTCTCTGGTCACTGCAGAAGCCCACTTCAAAAAGGCTGTTCCAGGAGTAGTCAGTGGTCCTAGTTAGAGCATACTACACAATCTGGAATTGTAGTCAGAAGTGTTTTATTCTTGTTCTTGTCTCCAGAGAATTTACATAGAGATATCTACCTTGGCAGTGAGGTCCCAGTCTAAACCTGAATTCATTTGTTTCATGTGTACCCTACAGCTCAGAGATTATAATACTGTACAGTGTTTCTTCTGTGCCTGTCTTCAGACTGGAACTGCCACATGGCACAGCACTTTCTGGCCTACCATGCATTGTATCAGTACTCAGGAACTTGGATTTAGGACTGTTGCACATTAGGCATGTCAGCTATCATGGCCATCATAGACAAGTCTTCCTATCCAGTACATTGGCTTTGCATGCATTCTTAAAAGAAGGTTGTGCTATTTATTGCCTTGGCCCTTTGGCTAGTAGCCAGGCTGACCCACAGTCTTCACACTTCACACTGCCTTAGCTCACTGAAATCCCAAGCTTGGCCATCCATGAGAATGCCTCCTGTGCTTTCTGCAGTATCTTCAGCCTGCAAGAAGGGCAGCCATGGTTTCCTAGAGCCATAGGCACCAACATCCTGACGTCTGGTTTCTCCTTAACCACGCCCCACATTACTGGGATTCAGAGACAGGAGAGAATGACTCCTTCTCTGGAAAAGGCCACACAAATCAGGTGTCCAGGATGACTGTGGATGAGTCAGGGCAGTTGGTCAGCTGCAGCATGGATGACACAGTGCGGTACACCAATCTTGCACTGAGGGACTATAGGTAAGTCCTGACTGAGGAAGCCAGCCATGGGTCTAGAGAGGCCCAGGAGGAGCCACAGATACCTGGAAAGGTTCCGGGTCAAGGGTGGTTCCTGCCTGCCCTCCCTGTTTGTTTTATATATCATTCAGATACTAAGCCCAGCGGGTTGAGCAACAGGGCCTGGTAACTAGGTTCACAGGTGTAGACCCTGCCCCAAAGCAGCCTGCAGCTCCATGAGTCATTAACCTGTCTGTTCTCCTTTGTATTTTTCTGCCAGTAGAGACAGTAACAGTGGAGCTTAGGTTGTTTAAAAACAAAGTTAGGTGATGCTCAAAGGCTAATGACATGCCAGGTGCTGGGTATGAGGATCAACTTCCTGTTTGGGTATAAGTGGACATGTGACACTGAATCAGAGTATCCATCCACAGTGATGATGGGTGAAAGTAGGCAAGAGAGCTAGAGGGGCTACTCCAAGTGGTTCGCTTAGAAGCAGACTCACCAACCTTCACAAGACCTACCCACTACACTAACTGACAAATATCCCCGCCCCCTATCCTCTCCATCCTGAAGACTACAATCATGGCCTTTCTTGACTCAAATGTCAATGTGAATGTGCTAGGAATGTGTCTGGCCTGGAGAATGAGGAGATCCTGGGGGCCATCTTTATGAACCCCTCACCCCAGACATGAGCCTGGCTGGCAGCAGACCTGCCTATGTGTCCTGTATTTTCTGACTAGTGGCCACTGGGCATCTGAGAATAAAGGCACCCCAGAACCCAGGGCTCCTAGCTGTCTGCTTTCTATTGCCTTGTGACATCACTTGTGAAAGTTGTCCAGTTTCCAGCCTGTAACTGCAAGGGTCAGGAGAACTTGGGTACTCTGGAGGCCAGCCATGGGTTAGCCTAGTTCTATAGAAGCTTGCTAGTCAACATTTTCAAGAAAGATGTGGCTATAAATTATTCTAGGTGAGTTTTGATAACATTCATCTAATATAAGGGGGAAGTAGAGCCTTCATTAAAGGTATTGTGGTTTCAGTTCCCCTCTTGGGAAGAGCAGCTATGACCCTCAGAAGGCCCCTCAGTCCTGTATGTACCTAGAAAATTGCAGTCTTGGGCCTCTAGATGGGAGATGATTTGGCTGCATTTAGCATGGGTGATAGGAAGAGGCCGCACAGCTCCTGAAACCTCTACTTCCTGCTTCCACCTTTTCCCCACTCTGGTCTCCCTTCATGATAAAAAGACCTCTCTTGTGCCCTTCAGGAGAGGTTACAGTAGGATTTTCCCCATGTAGCTGAGTGGTGCGGTTTCTGCAGTGTTTATTGATACCACACTGAGCTACTTGAATGTGGAAGTAATCTGCTTTCCCTACTCTCCTCCCCCTCCCCCCAACAGTGGACAAGGCGTTGTGAAACTGGATGTTCAACCAAAGTGTGTAGCTGTTGGTCCTGGGGGATATACCGTGGTTGTGTGCATTGGACAGGTATGGTTAGCTGCATTTTGTCCAGAAGTAGTGGGATATGAGTTATAATAGTTTCTGGATTCCACCCATGTCCTGATTTCCTTTTTCTGATACTATGATAAAACACAGACCAAAACTAACTTGGGGAGGAAAAGTTTATTTGGCTTTTAATCTACGTCCTAGTTCATGATTGAGAACCAGCAGGGCAGGAACTCAAAGCAGGAACTGGTCTATAAAAGGCTTATGCTCAATTATCTTTCCTACCTATCCCAGGACTGCCTGCCTAGGGATGGTACCACCCACAATGAATTGGGCCCTCCCGAGTCAATTACCAGACAAAACTGCCCCACAGACCAGGCCAGTTAAAGCAATTCTTCAGTTTGAGCTTCCATCTTCCAGGTGACTCCTCCAGTGTTTTGTGCTGCAGGCTTGCTGTGCCTGTGGCTTCTCAGAGTCTCTGTGCTGATAGGCAAAGTGCTGTCCCCTAAATTGAAGCACAGGAAAAGGGCAGAGCTGGTCTCTAAGCATCAGATCAAACTGTAGACCCATCTGTCCATAAGGGTCTGAGGCACACTCAGCCATGTGGTTTTGTCATTATCCTTCTTATCTTAGCCCTTCCCTGGTGGAGCTGTGTGATTTGAATCACTTCCTCACCCTCTCTGAGCTCTTGAGTTCTCCCTAACAGAAGCATGGGCTTGTCATGAATATATAGCTGTCCTACTCCTTGCACAGCTTAGATGTTGAATAACACTGCCACATGAGGATAAGGTGAGGCCCAGACCACGTTAGCTTCTAACTCTCTGAAGTCCCTGCATACCTTTTCCTCTAGAGTGGCTAGAATAGAAGCCTCTGCTCACATCTGTTCCTGACCTACT
Organism: Mastomys coucha; assembly: GCF_008632895.1. Lineage (NCBI taxonomy): Eukaryota > Metazoa > Chordata > Mammalia > Rodentia > Muridae > Mastomys > Mastomys coucha. The sequence goes on along the minus strand of NW_022196905.1, from coordinate 32,873,543 downwards.
TTGTGTAGAATTCTGCTTCACCATGTCATTTTGTAAACCCAAACATCCCATCATGTGGTCAGGGCCAGCAACTGACTAGTGGTTCCTGTTGGCATGAGTGGCAGACCCTGCTGAAGAAAGGGCCATTCAGGATCTCCCCACCCCTCCCTGAAAAGAGAGAGTGGATTCTGTGTCCCAGATAATCAGATGTCCCTGCCAAATAATTACTCCACTCAGTCTGGGCCAGCCACAGGGCACAAAAAGGAATGTACTGCATGCAGTGCCCTGGGCAGGGCTGCTTCTCTATGGCAGATCTGCCAGCCTTGTGTCAGCACCTGGCCCTGGTGGACAGTGCATGAGGACTTAGGGCCTTTTTTTTGGCAAGACACCTTGTTCTGAGCCCCACTTACTTCAACTGAGGTCATTGTGACTGTGAGCTGACCCTGTTCTTGAGGCTGATCTGAAGAATTAGTCATGGTGGACGAAAGCAGGGACTCAGACTACCTGCCATTAGAGGTAGTGTAATGACAAATTCCTCTACAGTGTCCTAGGAGGTCAGGGCACCAGCTGCCAGATAGAAGGGTTTTCTCTTTGCATGTGTATACACCATGTTACCTGCTGTATGTAACCTTGACTCCTGATCAGTACATAGCTTAGTCAAGATCAGTCTACCATATTTTTCCAGAGCCCTGACAGCGAACACATGGAAGTATCTGTCACTTAGGCAAGCACGGCTGGTCTCAGCATGACTGAGTGTGGTGTAGCCTCCACACACAGTCTTCCACTATTATTTTAAAGCAGGGTAGGACTTGCAGGTTGTCTGCTATTTTGCAGTCCCCCTTCCTCCGTGCATCTGGGGTTGCTCCGTTGTTCCCTCAGGGCTCTACTGCTGACCTGAGGACTAGAGAAAGACTTAGTGCTAAGTGTCCAGTAACCTTTGTCATAGATACCACACTGTTCCCCAGGCTGAACAAAAACATGCACTACACAGCATTAGCTGTTTCTTGTGATCTAGATCTAGAGTCGGAATCCTCAGAGTCAGGCTACTACTGCCCCTGATGGTTAAGAGTCAAGTCCTTTCCTTGTGATTTTCTCAAGTTCTGGCCAGCAACTAACAGTAATATAGTCCTGATGGGGAAGAAGGTAATGCCTCCATCAAAAGATTGAAATTGACCCAGGGTGTGGCTTAGAGCCAAGAGCCACTAACCAGAACTCGATTTTCGTGCTGATGATCAGTGTCTCAAGGGTCCACTGATTTGACTACGTCTTCCATGTTACAGATTGTCCTTCTGAAGGACCAGAAGAAGTGCTTCAGCATTGACAACCCTGGCTACGAGCCTGAAGTTGTTGCTGTGCACCCTGGTGGGGACACAGTGGCTATTGGTGGCACGGTAAGGTCCATTTCCTTAATTCAATGACCTTGGTATCTGACTGGGAGCTCAGAGAAGGCCAAGGTATTCAGTATATGCCAGAATCCCAAAGAAGTAGGTTCTAATGCTATTGAAAGAATGGATTTGTTAGCAAGAGTAAGCAAGGAAAGAGAAAGAAAGATTCTTTCTCCCATGTACTTGATGTAGGCTGCCAGTAGAAGGTATGGCCCAGATTAAAGGTATATGTTCCTAACTCAAAGATCCATACTAAAAGCAAGTCTTCCACTTCAAATGATTTAACTAAGGGGGGGGGGACCTCAGATGTACCTCTCTGCTTGGATTTTAATTAAATGACAACCAAGAATAACCATCACATAAAATGTACCTGCTTGCCTGGCACAAGTGATATCTCTAGAGGCTGGAGAGCTGTTTGCAAAGTTGTTTTCTAGGTTGACCTTTCAGGGAACCATGAGCACTATGTATGGGGCCCCCTTGGCAGCCAGACAACACACAGAATAAGATGAGGGAGCCCTTGGTACAGTCATTTCTGCCCAGGTGAGGAAGATGCTGAGGGGAAACACTTGAGGAGATATGTGGACAGTTAGCAGCCAGAGCCCAGGGTACATACTGGAGCCTACTGAGCCATGGCAGAGCATTTTACTGAAACCCTGACTTTACTGTGTGTCAGGCCACATGATATTTATGTTAAGGAGTAACTGCTTTCTGTCTCTGCCTGCAGGATGGCAATGTGCGTGTGTACTCGATCCTGGGCTCCACACTAAAGGATGAAGGCAAACTCCTGGAGGCTAAGGGGCCAGTGACAGACTTGGCTTACTCTCATGATGGTGCCTTCCTAGCTGTGTGTGATGCCAGCAAGGTGGTCACAGTGTTCAGTGTAGCTGATGGCTATTCGGTGAGTAGGGTGCAGACCCCTCCATCCTAAACTAGAGGGCATAGGGAAGTACTAGCCAGACATTCTTGGGCTTTGCCTTCCTCAGCCATGTCTTCATCTTCATGCACGGCAGGCACCTGGTGGGGCTCTTGGGAGGATGCTGTGAGCTGGGGTTAGTGATCAGGTACTGGGGCTTCTCCCTTTTACTTCAAGGGCTGGCTGGGAGGACACATGGTGCTCTGGCCTTAGCTCTGATATTAACACCTCTGTTTTCTTTCTGTACTAGGAGAATAATGTTTTTTATGGACACCATGCAAAAATTGTGTGCCTGGCCTGGTCACCAGATAATGAACACTTTGCGTCTGGCGGCATGGACATGATGGTGTACGTGTGGACACTGAGTGACCCAGAGACCAAAGTCAAGATCCAAGGTAACTCCCACTCTTGGGCCTCAGCCAGTATAAGGCCTGGGCTCTCTGGGCTTCTCTAGAAATAGTACCCTGATAATGGTTTCTAGGATCAGGTGACCCTGGGACTGTGCTTTAAGAAGTGACCTGATGAGATGTGGCTTCATTCTTCCCTCTAGCACTCTGCTAGCCTGCAGAGGAATCCTGAGACATTCATTCCAGTAAGAATCCTTGATCTCCAAATGGAGGGCATACTTGAGGAAAAGCTTGACATGTTTTCCTCTCCACCTCACTCTTATGCCTCAACCCACAACCAAGTTATCTTAGTTTCACCGTTGTGTTGTCAGTAGAAGGGTAATTAGAATCATGCTTTTCCAAGGAGACAGATTTCTTTTAAAAAAAAAAAAAATCATTATTCTGATTATCCAGTGTCTTACTACTCCTGCTGATAGGGTCCCCAGTCACACAAGGCTGGTGGTGGTCCTGAGTGAGACAGCCATATGCCATTTTTATACTGTCTCCTTGGTCTACCTGCTACTCAGAAGACAACCATTTGTGTTCACTGAACAGGGATCCTAACCTATGTTATCTCAAGACTACCTCCAATGGCTACAAGTCAGGGAGGCCCACTGTCTTGGAAAGGCAGACCAGGAGGAGGAGCCCTGAAACAGATCCAAGGAGCCATTTTGGTTTGTAAGGAAATCTAGAAAGCTCACAAATGAAATGGATCAGGAAGGTAATGTGTCAGGGCTAGTGATACATAGGATGGACGTAGCGTCTGTCTGCTGTGCTCACAGTCTCTCAAATACAAGGCCATGGAGGTGGCCTTGCTGTGGAGAGAATGCTGAACTTAAAGTTCTTGGCTTGACCTCCCTCCCTCCTGAGATACATCTACCACACTTGAATGGGACTGCTGAACCACTCTGGGAGCCACCTAGGTACAGGGAACAGGGATCCTATAGGGGACCCCTTTCCTGGAACTTAGAGGCCCCTTGGAACTTCATGAGAAGCTGGGGCTGAATGAAGCATAGAGGTGCAGTATCTCATGACTGGAGTCAAGAATAATGCTGATGAGATGGCAGTTGGAGTCTGTCCTCCAGTGTGACTTCTAGAGGAGATTCCAGACGGGTCCTCAGTACATTTGTCTATATCTCACCTCTTCCACTTAAGGGCCATATGTGACACTAGTAACAGGACCTTCCCAAGGCATCAAAATCCAAAGAGCTCAAGTCCTCTGTCAGAACTGGCATAGAAGCATTTGCATATAAAGTGTACCCATTGATGCACTTCATACCACTGACATAGCAGTGTACATGGCACACAAACACTTATCTCTGTGTTAAGTACGGTCAGAGCCATTGTGAAACTGGCAAGTTTGCCTGTTTGATTGGTTCAGTCTCTAAATGCAGCTCCTGTGGACCTGTGTGTTCCATCCTGTCTGACTGTCAATCTGTATGTGAAAAAGGATGTTTTTCACCAGGAGTTAAGACAGGAGTCACTCGGTGTAGGTGGTCAGGGCCTGGAGGTACTGCTGACTCACCTGCTCTTGCCTCTTTCTTCACTTACTTGTCCTTGTGAAAATGGAACTGCCACTGTGGTAGATTTCTGCTTCTGGCTTTGGCCCAGTGGCTCTCTCTTCTTAAATATAGGTAGAGGCAGAATGGGCCTGTTTCTTCAATTTCCACTCTTTTCCTAGATGCTCACCGGCTGCACCATGTCAGCAGCCTGGCCTGGCTGGATGAACACACATTGGTCACCACCTCCCATGACGCCTCTGTGAAGGAGTGGACAATCACCTACTGAGGACGCCGCTCACCCCACGGACCGAATCAGGGACTAGAGTTTAACTGCCTCAGAGCACCCTTCTCTTAACTATTTCTGTAACGCTCCCCTTCCTGCCTGCCCTGGGAGTGGGGAGGGCCTGCGAATACCCTCCTCTCTTCAGGGTGTCCATGTCTGTACGCGTCCTTCTGAGAGCTTTAGACAGTAACAGTTTGCACAGGAGAAATAAAGCAAGCATTTAAACAGCATGTGGAGCGTACCTAAAAACTTACAGCCCACCAGACCATGAGAGTGTGGAACATTCCAGAGGCAGCAGCCTCCAAAGCACAGACCCAAGCCCCTGTGGCTCTTGCAGCCTATCAGGAAGCTGGGTAGGGAGCAGGCCACGGCTCCCCTTCCCCATGCAGGATGCGTTTGCACTGGAAAGGAGGAGCTGCTTTGCAGGCATCAGCATTCTGTGTAGGGCAGGTCTGTTCCTCTGTGTAAGTCATGTTACATGGCTGCCTCCTGGACCCATCCCCAGATCCCATGGGGACGTGAACCTTGATCTCATTGTCAGATTTTGTGCTTGATTTTTTTTTTTTTTAAGAATGGAATCATGGGAATTTTTTTTTTTTTTTTAATGTATCTTGACTGTTGTCTGTCTTGTTCCTGACCTGGCGCGCTGACAGTCCCTTGTCCAGACAAGTAGAGCCCTCGTTAGCCAGACTGAGGTGTCCTGGTCACGTGATTACCACACTTCAGTGTTTCCCTGTCTCTTCCCAACTCTGGCCCCAAGAGCAGAGATTAAGGACAAGATGATGTTACTGTAATTTGTCTTGTTTTTACCTTTTTTTTCTTTTTCAGTGCAGAAATTAAAGTAAGTATAAAGCACCGTGATTGGCAGTTTCTTTGCGTGTGTCGGAATCACTGGTAAATGTTGGCTGAGAACAATCCCTCCCCTTGCACTTGTGAAAACACTTTGAACGCTTTAAGAGATTAGACTGAGAAATAATTAAATATCTTTTCTCTTGATTGTGGATCACTGGCTCTGTGTGGCGGTACGTGTGGGAGGATGGGGGTGGTTTTGGGGAACCCACCAGCCAGCTTCTCTGGTGGGGTCTTTATGAACCCACATTGTGGCCATCACATGGAAGGACAGCCCAAGAGAAACCAAGACTCCTAGTCCTGTTCCCATCCCTGCTTCCAGTCCCCACATGGCCTGGCCCACCCACTTCTTTAGAGCTCAGTTTCATTTGTAACAGTATTGGGCCTGATGCTGTCCAGATCCTACCTCACCCTCCTGCCAGAAACTGGGTCTAGGTGCAGCCAGAACAACTCAAAGCACTGTTCGTGGGTACAGGTTTTAGCCCCCATAGAAACTTTCCTCTCTGGTTCTTGATGTTGATTCTGCCATGCATGTGTAAAAGGATAACAAAAGTCAAGAAAATTAAAGTACATTGTGTGAAATGCAGACCACAGAACAAGGTCAGAAACATGTTTGGCATTGAAACCAGATGATGTCAAGGAGTCAGTGGATGGATGAAAGCAGGCAGCACCTGAAGGAGGGCAGCCTGTCTTGTCTCTTTACATTACACTATGTTGAGTTAGACATCAGAGTTGACAATGGGACCCATTTACTCCAGGGTAGAATATTCAGTGGGAGAATTCAATGAAAAGTTTTGTTTTTTTAAAAAAACCTTTTATTATGTGTGTGAGTATATGTGTATATGTATTTCATATTCGGAAGCCAGAAGCTTTGAGTGAGGGCCTCTTTCTTGAACCCGGGGCTCATGTTCTCAGATAGACTGCAAGCCAGCAAGCTCCAGCAAACCTGTCTGACTCCCTTAGAACTGGGGGCATAGGCATAGAGGATTCTGTGAATGCTAGGACCTGAATTCTCATCCTCATGATGATGCAGTAAGTACGCTTAACCACCCGAGCATCTCTGCAGCCCCAAATTTGTTCCTAAGAAAGACCAATGGTGAAAGCAGTGGCATTTGACTGTATTCATGATTATCTCAAATCCAAGCTGGCAGGAGACAGCTCTAGTAGACCAGGGGACACTTTGATGTGCTTACTACCAGACAGATTTTTTTCTTTAAAAAAATTTTTTTTTCATAAAAATAGTACAATCTTTAAACTCTAAGAACAGAAACCACGTTGCAGGAGAATACCCATCAAGTGACCCCATTTTGAATGTTGCCATCTAACTCTGAGGTGTGAGGCTTCTTTGGCAACTTTTCAAAAGGAAAAAAAAGTGGCCCACACCTATGATTTTCACTGTTTAAACAAGAAAGGTCTGTATGTGCTGTCAAGGGAGCACAGATTGTCATGGATTTGTCATTACTGGTGGCCACACCCCTGAGCACCCAGTTGCAGTTACTGATTTCTTGGAGAGGCATTCACAGTAGTGATTGGGACTTGCCTTCCTCTTAAGGCCAGAATGATAGCTCTGTGCCAGTCAGCTGCATTTGGGTATCAGTATAGCTTTGGCTTCCTGAAACAGCAAAGATCTTAGGAGATGCGCGCGCGCCAAAGAAAAGGTGGAGTAGCTAGTTCCAGGAACTTTGCTAATCCAGAGCCTCAGGGCTCTGGTTCCCGATACCTGCCCCTCCTGAATGATCCACTATGAGGGGGGAACTAAGAATGAAGGTCTAGTGGTTTATGAGACTCTCCACCCTGTTGACCAGTAGATGAAGATTGCATTCCTAGAATGAATGTGTTCCCCTCCCTAACTGAATATCTTGGGTTGGGTCCCTCTGAAAGTTTCCACTGTTTATGTTGTTTCCTTGGTAACCCTCTCCCTGCCCCCAACTTGTGGGTTAAATACCCCACACTTCTTGTGTTCGGCGTCGAACTCTGGCCAGCAAGGTCATGAGATCGACCTGGTACCGGTATCCCCAATAAACCTCATGTGATTGCAGCAAGTTCAGTCTCTCGTGAGTCATTGGGTGGTCACATCATCCCGAGACTTGAGTAAGGATCTCCCCAGTTCTGGGGGTCTTTCAACAGGTCTTTTGCTTGTATATTATGGTTTCCAGTTTTGTGTATATGGGATGAGAGAGCAGGTATATGATTATCATACTTTTGTGTATATGTGTTCTAATTTGGTTTGGTTTGTTTTCATTTATTATTGCCTGTTTTTTGTTTGTTTGTTTTTTTACTAAGGAAAAGGAAGGCTTTGAGTTGTATATGTGGAGAGGATCTGGGAGGAGAAGTGGGAGGGGAAACCTGATCAGAATATATTGTATGAGAAAATTTACTTTACAATTACTTTAAAAGTAATTGCTCAATTAAAAGGATATCTGGATTAAAAACCAGGTGTGTGGACTCTTTTTGTGGGTTCACACTAATGTTAGATGCTAAGACGAAAAGGCCCAACTTAGGAGTTGTTGACTCCTATGGGCTCAGGGATACAGCCTGTCTCCACCCAGCACTGCTCTTCTGGAGTGGTCTCTTGTACACCAGGCATTTGGCAGGAAGCAGAATACACTCTTATTTATGATGCTAAAATGGAACCCAGGGTGTCTCATGCTCAGCCAGTGCTCTCCCACTGAGCTACACCCTCAGCCTTGTTCCCGGTGTTAAAGGAACCAATACAAGCCTTATTAAACTTATGAGTATATTAGAGCAGAACTGCTTTTTTTCTAGGACCTCAGACTTGCTATGTAGCCAAGGCTAGCCATGACACTGCCCCTCCTGCCTCCACCTCCCAAGTGCTGGGACTGGAAGCTTTCACTACCTGGTTTTTGTAGTGTGCACATGCAAATTGAATCTGAAACTGAAACTGAAGCTGTAGTTTTGTCAGGCTTCTCTTCGTGACCCGGTGGTGGTGGTGGTGACTAGAAGATTAAATGTGAAAGTACTTCTCCAAGGATCTTTTGGAGTTAGTCTTGTGTGAAGTGAAGTGACTTTCCTCAGCAAGTCACTTGCTCCCAGTATGGACCTGGGGCTGGGTAGGCTTTGAAATGTAGACCCTCCTTAAAGACTCCAACAGGTTGTGATCATGGGAGGTGCCACTGAAAACCAAGCAAAACTACACTTGAGTATATTTAAAGAAATTGGTTAAACCCAGCATTCATCAGAACACACCAGAAAAATACCCCCTAAAATTAGAATGGCATTGTTTTACATTTTAGAAAATGTCTCTAATGTGTGATACATTGTTTTCATTGAAGCAAGTGGAAATCTGGTCTCAGTAGAAGAGGGCAAGGACTTGATCCACTTTGCAGAGAGCTCTGGGTCTTGATCTTGGACACTTTTCCCCAAAGTACACCAGAGGAAAGCCAGATATTGTCTTGAGCAGTCTGAAACCACAGCCACTGACTTCCTGTCTTCTGTTAAGTAGAAATCCAGCTTGGATTTTTTTCTTGAATCCGTTTATCAGTTTGAAACATGATTTGGGAAATGATTCATTCATGTAAGCATCTGCCCGAGTCACCATGAATGTCCTGTGTCAGACCATTATTTAAGAGTTGTTAACAACTCCAGGTGACTATACCAGGTTTTAGGTCTCAGCTCCTGTCATCTCCAGTCTGGTTTGCACTGTTGAGTCTTACCTGCCAGGAGGTGGTGGCATGTGGCCCTGCTCACACGCATGAACACACACACATACAGAGAGAGACGGAGAAAGGAAATCTCCCATTTTATAGGAGGCCTTAGTTCCGTGAGCATACTTTCAGGGAACCGAAGGGCTGGAGTTGGAGCCTGGGAAGAACACCCCACAATAAGGTAGCCTCGTGCCCAGCTTGTTTACTCCAGAAGAGGAGGCAAGGAGAACAACCAACCTCCCATTCAGAGCAAATCTGAGTCACTGCTGGGCAGATCTGGGGATATATTAAGGAACTTGGTTTTATTTCCAACCTGTATGTTGACAGTATATTTGGACTGCAAGGTAGATTTTTCTTTTAATCTATCAGTGCATGCCATCTTCAGTGAGCAAGATAGTCTCAATACTCTGGAACTTGGACAGAGCAGACACAGTTGATGCCTAGTGGACATGCAGCTATGAAGATGTACATAAAGCTGTGGCAGCCATGCCACAGTAGGACAGAAAGCTACAGGCGCCCACCATACTATCTTGGTCTGATCTGCAGCTCAAACATGGGGTTTCCTAACAGCCACATGGCTAACACTGAGCCTGTATTTCAGCTTAGAGGAGCTTATTTTTAACTAATAAATACCCTGTCCAATTAGAATTCTAGGTATGATTTTATATACAAAAGTTTTTACAGAACAAATTTTGACAACCACAGAATGAAACCAACTCTAAAAAGCAATAATTTATTTCTATGGAATAAAAATCAACCTTAAATGTGCCCATTCATTTAGTTTCAGAAAGATGTGGAGGTTGCACCTGGCCCCACAGAGGCTTGATGTACCAGAGTAGGGAGATAACCCTGGGGGGACCCCCACCCACTCAGAGGAGAAGGGGAGGGGGGATTGGAGGAAGGGATGTGGGAGAGGGGCAGTGAGTGGGATGTAAAATGAATAAGTAAATTTAATTCCTTTCATTCTTTTTTATATATTATTATTCAAAAGGGAAATTTTCCTAAGGAAAATTGGGCTGAAGATACAGCTCAATGGGACAGCGACTGTCTAGCATGAGTCCCCGCCTGATTGCATCACCAACACCATAAATAAACACATAAACAAGAGTGTAATTACTACTCTGGGTGAAAATTAAAGGTTGTTTGCAATAGTGGTGAAACGGAAGGCATGTCTTTGATCCTGATCTTGAGGCATAGTGCCCATGAAAAGCTTAGGCCTAGGCAAAATAGTACAGGTCTTTAATCTCAAAAGACAGACAAGCAAATCTCTGAGTTCAAGGCCAACATGGGACATTGCAAATTCTAGGTGAAGAAAAACAAGTCTAGGTGTGGTGGTACATACCTTTAATCCCAACACTCTGAAGATACAGCCATGCAGATCTCTGCATTCAAGGTAAATCTACAGAGCAAGTTCCAGGACAGCCAAGCTTAAGCAGTGAGGGATTTGGAAAAGAGAAGGCTGGTAGTAGAATGTATGTGTGTTGGGGGTAGGGGAGGTTCCAGCCTCAGCAAGCAGCAGAACTTGACAGCTTCAGCCATGTTGCTCTAGCTTTAGACTCAAGAATAGAAGGGCCACATACTGAAATTCTCCACTGGAAACCTCTTAGGCCAGGTCAAATCACTCAGCAACAAAACCTTCCATATTTCTACTAGGATAGCTCATTTTGTTCCTTCTTAAATCATCCCACTGCTTTGCAAACCCAAAGTCTCAAAATCCACATTCCTCCAAATGAAAACATGCTTAGGCCTGTCACAGCAATACCCCACTCCCTGGTACCAACTTCTTTCTGTCTTAGGGTTTTACTGCTGTGAACAGACACCATGGCCAAGGCAACTCTTGGATGCCAAGGATGACATTTAATTGGGGCTGGCTTACAGGTTCAGAGTTTCAGTCCATTATTATTAAGGTGGGAGCATGGCAGTGTCTTGGCAAGTATGGTGTGTGAGGAATTGGAAGAGTTCTACATCTTCATCTGAAGGCCACTAGAAGACTGGCTCTCACATGGTTAGGAGAAGGGTCTCATTGCCCAACCACATTGTGACACACTTCCTCCAACAGGACCACACCAGCTTCAACAAGGCTATATACCTCCTAATAGTGCCACTCCCTGAGCCAACCGTGTTGTGATGGTTTGTATAAATGTATGGTCTTTTATGGTTGGAGTTGGTGTGTCATTGTGAGTGTGGGCTTTAAGACCCTCATTCTAGCTGCCTGGAAGTCAGCATTCTGCTAGTGGCCTTCAGATGAAGATGTACAACTCTCAGCTCTGTCTGCACCATGCCTGCCTAGACACTGCTGTGTTCCCACCTTGATGATGATAGACTGAATCTCTGAACCTGTAAGCCAGCCCCAACTAAACGCTGTCCTTTGTAAGACTTGCCTTGGTCATGGTGTCTGTTCACAGCAATAAAACCCTAACTAAGACACATATTCAAACTGCCACAACCTTTTTCTAGAAATTCCCTCCACTTTATTCCCCAATTGCCATTGCGACTCCACTTCCCCTGCCCTTCCTGGATCCTGAGGGGAGGAAGTGGGATGCAGGAACAGCCTGGGGTGATGGAGGCCTCAGGCAATGGGCGAGCACAGTGAGAAACAGACTTCTGGGGAGTCAGGCTTCATTGAGCAGCTCATTTAATTGGGGAAACAAAGACTATTTAAACATCTGTGGAGTGGGTAGAGACTTTTGAGGTGAGTGTTCGTCTTTGGTTGGGGCTAAGGAGCTGGGAATGCCTTATTTGCATGAAGGGGAATTCCAGGTGCTTGCTGGACATGACCATATAAGGAAAAGGGAAGTGGAAGAAAAGAGAACCTGGCTTCAACTGTGTGACCTCCTCTGGTGGGACAAAGGTTGAGGGGGTAGGGGTCACAGGACTTGCAGGTCCTGGCAGGGGATGGAGTATTCCTCACTGCAACTACTCTCAAGATGATATTTCCAGGTTCCTTGATACCCTCGACCCCACACCCAATGTGATTTTCGGGGAGACTGGCCCAAAGCAAGGGTGCTTGAGCTCCAGATTGTGACTCTCCCACCACACATCGCCCATTCCAGACAAATCCTCTCCCCAGTTCTCAGCTTCTCATCACTTGTCAATTCCTTTTGTTAATTTTTAAAAGATTTGTGTATTTCATGTATATGAATGCTCCATATGTATGTAAGCCTACATGACAGAAGAGAGCATCAGATCCTATTGTAGATGGCTGTGAATCATCTATAATTCTGGGAATTGAACTCAGGACCTCTTAAAGAGCAGCTAGTACTCTTAATCACTAAGCCATCCCTCCAGCCTCCTTGTTCATTTTTTTTTTAAATGTCTGGAAGGCTTTATTTTCTACAAAAACCATAGACAATCTCAGATTCTTAGGAGTTTGAGAGCCATATTTCCACATGGTATGATTTGAGGGGACAGGAAATGATCTTTAACATTTATATTCATGTGTTGACTCCTTTTGTTTATTTATTACTATTATTATTACTTTTAAAAAAGCATTTGGCTCATATTGACTTACGAGCAAATGGTTCTGGATATTAATACTAAGATTGGCTGCTACTGTCCACTAGAGACCACACTTCATAAGACACCCTAATGCATTTGAATCTCAGGTGAATGACAACCCAATTTTTTTTAGCACAAGTATGTCCCCATGTATTGTACACATAGCTACACTATTCAGAAAAGACCAGGCTCGGGGCGGCATGGGCATGGATTTATTTTCAGATTCACTGTTTCTGCTGTCCTTTTACCTGTAATAACCTGACTTAGATGGACTGTAGTTTATACTTCATAGCATTCTTCAAGGTGTGGCTGTTACTCCCCAAATAACAGACGCTGAAGCTGGGAACAGTCTGCTGGGTAATTAATGCTAAATAACTGGACTCCTGCAGAGCATAATATAAAGACTTGAAACTAGCCTTGACTGTCAGGATCCTCTGGGCAAGCCCTTGTGATTTCAAAGGTAAGTGAGGAGCACATGGAAGTAGATGGACTTATTGTCCAACACACTTATTGGATGGGACAGGCTGCCTCAGGAAGTGTTGAGCAGCTTGTGTCTATTAGTATACAGCAAACAGGTACCAGCTCCACAGGTTAGGTTGGCGATGACCAAGTGAATGGGCCACTTGAAGGCCTGTGGGTAGTATGCAGAAGCCAGGCAGAGCAGTGCAGCACCTGTAGGTACCTTGAGGGAAGTCAAGGTACCAGTGCTAATGTGGAGTGTAAAGGCACAAGACAGAGAGAGAGAGAGAGAGAGAGAGAGAGAGAGAGAGAGAGAGCTTGTAAGCAGGGCAATGAGAGAGGAAGCTCTGTAGAGCCTCCCACTGGCCAAACTGAACTGGTTTGGGGGCCTAGTTCACAGGGAAACCTAAGTTTCGTGATAGAGTTGAGGACCCCTTGGCAAAGATGCTCAGGTGCACAGCAAGACAGAGTGACCCAGAACCTTTGCTAATGGAGGCAGGCAGTCCCAGCCCCTGCTTCAGTACCACCATCTCTAACTCATATGGTTCCATCCTCCATGGTTGTATTCTCGAAAGGATGGTGAAGGAGGAAGAAGGATAGTGTCGGTATGTAGGAGGGAAAACATCTTTCCGGAGTAATGGCTGAGTCCCTTAGATCTCACTAGCCAGAGTTAGGCCACTCTAGGGAGAGAGTACCAAAGCTAGGGATCTGGTGTCTGAACAGAACCAACAAAGCCAATATATACTCAAGCAATGTGGCTACAGACTGAGGTGTGGGCTCAAAAGAAACCTGGATTTCACCAGCCCATGAGCATGCTTGCTAGCACAGCAGAACCTGTCCTGTGCTGACATACAAAAAGGAAGAGAGAAGAACATGTGTCAGGGGTTTTAGCGGTGTCTACAACAGTAATGTCAACTTCCATCACTGCAAAATGAGAAGCAGATCAGCACAGGCCTCGTGGGGTTGTATGGGGTCTCCTTGAGAGACTCCAGGTAAAGCCCTAGCTGGGGCCTGACCCCCCAAACTCCAAATCTCACTGTTGTTCCTGGACACATGAAAGGTGCTGAAAAGAATGAGCTAATGTCTACATGATAGCACGGTGGATGGAGGGCACAGAATAACTTACCAACGGATGAGATAGTACAGTGCAAAGAGTGAGTTGGCCAGCAGGAGGGGCCTGGGTGAAGGCCAGGAGTGTTCCTGGATCTGCTGGACACATGAGGCTGTAGCGGGTGTATGGGAAAGCCCAAGCCTCCCTCCCGGGTCCCCAGCAAAGCTGCTCTTCTTCCTCTCCCCTTTCCTTTTGCAACATCTACTTCATCCTACTGGGATGTGACACTGGTACTATCTGAAGGCTGCAGAGCACTCCTAATGACTACATTAGGAAAAGCCTGTCTTGTTGCTTGCATTAAATGCCTACAAACATGCATCTGAGGCCAGAAGCAACGTTGTCCTGTTGCTGTCTCTGTTCCAGTCCAAATGGTCTGAACACATCTCTCAACTAGTTGACGTGTTCTTATTAGGAACCCCAGACATTGCCTCACTTGGGGCCGATTTTTCTGCTCTTGTGATATAATATCTAAAACCTTTTTTAAAAACTTAATTAAAAAAAAAAACCAAGTCTAAAATGTTAGTTTTGATTGACAACTTGTTTGGATTAAGTAACACCTAGGTTATTAATAAGGCACACCTCTGAGCATGTCTGTGAGGGCATCTCCAGAAGGACTCACTGAGGGTGAAGAGCTGCCCTGAATGTAGATGGCACCGTCCAGTCAACAAGATCTCAAAATAAATACAAAGAGAGATAGGAAACAAACGGGCGCTGGAATCCTCACATTTCTTTTTTTTTTTTTTTTTTTGGTTTTTTCGAGACAGGGTTTCTCTGTGTAGCTCTGGCTGTCCTGGAACTCACTTTGTAGACCAGGCTGGCCTCGAACTCAGAAATCCACCTGCCTCTGCCTCCCAAGTGCTGGGATTAAAGGCGTGCGCCACCACCGCCCAGCGTGAATCCTCACATTTCTGCTCCCCATTCCATGAGTGGTTCCTGGACCCCATATCCTGTTGTCATGAACTGTGGTGGGCACAGTGGTCTTTGGACTCACAGAGAAGCCCTCAGAGAGCCATGACTGATAATCACGAAGGGATGTCTCCTCAATCGGGGAGATAGAAATCAGATAACTGCATCCTATCCAGAAAGCTGAGAGTTGATTTTGCTAATGACCTGGTGACTTAGCTGTGAAGGCAAATCTCACCCAGATTCCCCAGAATGATTATTTCAGACTCACTCGACATTGGGTCCAGGTTGCTGATCAGTCTGCAAGAGGTTTGCATTTGTATCTCTTCACAGGATCCCTTCCTTATGTGACCCCATCAGAGACTCCCTCAGTGCACTCTACCATACTTTACCCACTGTGAAAAACAGTATCCTATTTTTTTTTTTTAAAAAAAAAGTTTTTAGATTATTTTATTTTATTCCATATGTATGTGTCGCATGCATGTGTGTGTGCCACATGTCTGGTGCTCAGGGAAGATAGAAGAGAGCATTGGATCTCCTGGAATGGGAGTTATAGTTGGTTATGAGGCATTATGTGGGAGCTGAGAAGAGAACCCAGGTCCTCTCTGCAAGAGCAGCAAATGCTCTTAATCTCTGGCCCATATCTCTAGCCCCCTTACATTGTGAGCCAGAATTCATTCTTCCCTTAAGTTGCTTCCATTGGGTGTTTTGCCCCAGCAAATAAGAGTACCTGATCCACTTTCTCTACATAATTCTTCTCATTTGTTTCAGGGTTTAAATCTTGGCTTGGGCCTTGAGCACATTCCTCTGTTTGCTGCAAGCCATGTAGCTCTGGACACCCTCTGGGCTGATTCCTGAGAGCAGCTCCTTCAGTCTCTGCACTCCTGGCATTGTGTCCACATGATAGGCTGAGACCTGGCCCCTGCAAGATGCTTAGCAGCTCCACACTACCCCACCCCCAGCCTCTGAGCATCAGATGCCAGGAGTTCTCTTTGACTTATAGGTTGCACCAGAAATATCTCCCTGAATCGCTAATTGAAGAAGGATCCCTTTTATTTTTAAAAAGCTGACAGTGCTGGCAGGAAACAGAGCATCACAAGCCTAATAGATTGAAAGAATTAGAAGTGGGACTTATTCTTTCAGTCACCTATTTGCATTTTACTAGGGACAGTAGAGTGGGGTCGAAGGAGCAGAGAGCCAAGCTGTGAAAGATGTGAGAATGACTAGCTAAAGGAGAGGTACTGGACAGTTTGCAAAAAAATGGTGAAGGCAGGAACAGGGGAGAAAGTGCTGGCATTCTTTCTAGGCTCCACCCCACAGTTACTTGGCAACAGCCAAGTGTGCTTGACTCACTATAAAAGGGGCTACTTGCCCCCTCCTCTCTTGCTCTTTTAACTTCCTTCCATTCTGCCCCCTTTGTCCTCATTCCCCTTCCCTCCTCTCTCTCCACGAACATGGTCTGCTCTACTTCTCTTCCTCCTCCTCCTCCTCTTCT